>NW_022884423.1:0-17741 GCF_011952205.1 Bombus bifarius
TGTTACGCCATGCGGCTTGCCATAGATCATATTCTTAACCGTCGGTCGCGGCACTACAATGTCGCGGGCGGATCGTCGCGGCTGCCCGACAAACAAACATTGTAGTGGCAAGCGCATAGTTTATTAAGCAGGGCGACCTCCAGAAACTTCGATTCGTGGCCGTTATTTTATCCGGCGTAAAAGAATGTGGCGTGATCCGAACGTAGTGGGGGTCGCCTTCCAGAAAAAAAACGGAAAAAATCGAAAGGCGGGCAGAACGTTTCGAGAAGCCAAACTGTCAATACATATCTTATATCGCGCATTACGTAGTTACATTTCTTTTGTTGTTCCATTTATATCCTTCTAATTAATAAGTTGTTGAAATAAACGTTAATTTATTAGTGTTAACACAGTGCTATATTCATTAAACCACCTCTGTTGTCCTAAACGAAACAGGGGAACGACTATTTCGCGGCGTCGATTAACATAATCGTAGCGAGAATTTACAACTCTCGTTGACGTGCTATCTCGCGATCACGTCTCTCCGCGAACGGTCGTAACATTTTGGTCCTTCGAGCCGGATCACGTGCCAGTGAAGAGTGCACTTACCAGTGACCACACAGTGCCACGTGACTTTATCAAAACCAGCAGCGGGAGCGGGAGCAACCACTACAGCGAAACCAGTGACGTCAGGCGCGTCACCTTCGAAGAAGCACATCCCATTGGCAAGGGAACGCAACCACGCAGCCTTCCGCCGCAGCTGGACAGTCATCAACGCAACGAATTTCACAACTTAACAATACAACCGAACGAGTGGCCGTCGGGAAGGAACAAGGCGTTCCTCACCAAACATACACGCGACCTCACGCCGCACGACAGTAAGGTAAGCTCGTTCCTTATTTCGACCATCTCCTATCCTCGGCAACGATGACGAGCGAAGACCAACTCATCTCCCTGCGTCGGAGACGAGGCTATTGTGGCGGCCGATTCACATACTTATCGACCCGACTGGATGAGTACGAGCAATCCGGGAGTCAGCAAAACTCCTTATTAACGAATTACGAGAAACAACTGACCGAAGTTGCGAGTCAATTCGAAGCGATCCAACTCGAATTAGAAGTATTGGACGAGGAGGAACAAGTGCGCGGCTTCGAAATAAGGGATCAGTACGTCGCGGTAGATACAAGGCTACAAAATCTTCTGAGGAACGCGCAAACAGCTTCGCCGTCGACATCCATAAACCCTCCAACCTGTGCATCATCCGCAAGTTTAAATCCGATATCCATTAAATTACCAGATCTTCGGCTCCCTACTTTTGACGGAAGCTTAGAAAAATGGAACACTTTTTATGACACCTTTTCCTCCACAATCGATAAAAATCCTAGTCTCACTGACATACAGAAATTCCATTACCTGCAGTCCGCCCTGCAAGGAGAAGCAGCCGATTGTTTAAACGCGTTACCCCTTAGCAATGTAAATTACAGTCAGGCTATAGCCGTTCTCAAGGAGAGTTTCGAATGTCCACGATACACAGCTTTCAGTCACTGCATGGCAATAATTGATTATCCAAAGATAACCAAGGAATCTCCAACGGAATTAAGGCGCTTAGTCCACACATTCAAACAACACATATATGCATTGAACAAATTAGGAGACTCCTACCCCGATACCAGTGCTGTGCTCACCAGCCTCATCCTCTCTAAAATACCACTGAGTATCCAAAAGCAATGGGAAATGACGCTGCCCAATAACGAGGTGCCTCCGTACATTCACTTACTAAACTTCCTAGAGAGATTAGCACGAAGCTCCAGACCGATCACCACGGTCAGACAAACAAGAGAATCACCGGAACAAACTACTCCGGTCCGTCAACGCGCATCACGAGGGCATGCACTTACGGCGACACAGGTTAATCCAACATGCCCCACCTGTCAAGGACCACACCCCATTTGGAAATGTGACACCTTCAAAACCAAATCCCTTCGCGAACGTATTCGGGAGGTCAAAAGAGCATCACTATGCGTCAACTGCCTCGGGAAAGGGCACACAACGCGGCATTGTTTCGCAGGATCATGTCGCGTATGCGGAGAACGACATCATACAATGCTGCACAGGACAAAACGCCATTCAGGGTCTCGGTCCAGCACGTCCAGCCCGAAATCTTCCCCATCAAATAGCCGATCCACAACACCTTCTTTGCCACCCTACGTATCACCCACTCGTTGCAAAAGGCACACAACAGACCACAGATCGGAAACACCACGAACAGCCGCGTCTCCAAGTCCACCGCCCATTGACAAACGAACACACAACCAATGACGCCGACGATCGACGACTCCGTTGATGACCGAACATATCAGACCAATAGCATCCGAATTACGGTTCAATGATCTAGTCCTCACAGCGCAGATTAACATTTTGAATGATAAACATCAACCAATCCGTTGTCGAGCGTTGCTCGACACCGGATCCAGTATGAATTTCATTACCGAGGAATTAGCAAAATCGCTAAAGATAAGGCAAAACAAATGTTCGGTCCCGATCGGAGCTCTAGATACCTTGACAACGACTTCTAAGCGACACATCACGGCCACGATCACTTCCACTGACGGTACATACACGCGGACATTAACGTTCCTTATCATTCCAACCATATCAACCTCAATTCCCAGCGAACCCATCGATCGTTCGACACTTGAGATACCAAAAAATCTCAAATTGGCCGATCCACGATTTCATTTACCAGCTCCGATAGATGTACTACTAAGCTCAGGTTCAACACTCGCGTCGATGTGTGTGGGACAAGTCAACCTCACGCAGCCAGACGAGCCTGGACTGCGTCTGCAAAAGACGCGATTCGGATGGGTAATCGGGGGGAGTCCAACTTCCCAAACCGCGACAAACATATTTCACACATCCACGACGACTTTACAAGCAGATCTCGCGCGGTTTTGGGAAATCGATGAAGGACCCTCAATTAAACATATCTCCGAGGCAGATCGACGATGCGAAGAACACTTCCAAATCCACACCCGACGCACCAGCGAAGGACGATACATCGTCGCTCTACCTTTCAACGATCAGCTTCAGTCACTCGGATCCTCTAAAACGCTGGCGAGTAAACGACTCGCCTCACTCAATCGCCGATTCCAGCACGACAAACGCTTCGAATCAGAATATCGAACGGTAATACAGGAATACCTGGCATTGGGACACATGACGAAGGTCAATGACAACCACTCCGACGATAACGGATACTATTTACCCCATCATGGCGTGACCAAAGCATCGAGTCAAACCACCAAACTCCGTGTAGTTTTCGACGGATCGGCACCAAGCACTACCGGAACCTCCTTAAACGATACACTTCACACAGGACCCAAGTTACAGGAAGATCTATTTTGTATATTAATTAGATTCCGCGCTCATCAATACGTACTCACTGGCGACATCGAGAAGATGTATCGGCAATTCCTCGTACGACCAGAGGATCGGAAATATCAAAGGATATTATGGCGCAGCGCGAGTGGAGAAACAGAAACATATGAGCTTAACACTGTAACGTTCGGTTTATCCGCAGCCCCGTATCTAGCTATTCGGTGCCTCAAGCAACTGGCAGAGGACGAAGGACATCGATTTCCACGTGCAGCACAGGTACTGCAGCGGGATTTCTACGTCGACGACGCTCTCACCGGAGCTGAAACGAAGGACGAAGCCCTCACGCTCAGAACAGAACTCACCAAGTTACTTCAGCTGGCCGGCTTAAACATACGAAAATGGGCGTCAAACGATAATGACTTGTTACACGGACTTTCCTTAGAAGAAACAAATCACCAACATTTTTTGGGCGACTCGCAAACCTTGAAGACGCTGGGGGTGTTTTGGAATTCATTCGACGATTCTATTCTTTACTCGGTCGAAGTCAAACCCACGCCCTCGCGAGTCACGAAACGAATCATCAGCTCGGAGATTGCAAAAATTTACGATCCGCTCGGTCTGCTCGCACCGGTGATTGTTCGGGCCAAGATGCTACTTCAACGAATATGGTCGTCGAAAATCGATTGGGATGAATCACTTCCGATCGAGTTACATACAGAGTGGGAAAGGTACTATGCCCAATTACCCTTATTAAACAACGTCAGGTTCCCACGCAAAGCAATAATCGAGTCCGCTATGGAAATTGAACTGCATGGTTTCTGCGATGCCAGCGAAAAGGCTTACGGAGCCTGTGTTTATCTTCGAACCGACTCTCCAGATGGCAGCATATCCAACAGCTTAAACAGCATTTTTGGAACCGCTGGCATAAGGAGTATTTGAACGAGTTAACCAACCGAAATAAGTGGAGCAAGGGTGGACACGGCATCCAAAAGGGCACAATCGTCATCCTCAGAGAGGACAACGTACCCTCCATGCATTGGCCTCTGGGCCGAGTTATCAAGGTTCATCCAGGCGCCGATGGTGTCATCCGGACAGCTACAGTTCAGACGGCAAAGAGCGTTTTGGATCGGGCCGTCAAAAGGCTTGTCCCACTGCCAATTCAACCCGATCTCGAGAAACCCGAACAACTAGCCACCGAGACGAACTAAGATAGGAACTTCAACCACATCTCGCTAATTTGATCGGTACCCTCTCAACGGGGGGAGAATGTTACGCCATGCGGCTTGCCATAGATCATATTCTTAACCGTCGGTCGCGGCACTACAATGTCGCGGGCGGATCGTCGCGGCTGCCCGACAAACAAACATTGTAGTGGCAAGCGCATAGTTTATTAAGCAGGGCGACCTCCAGAAACTTCGATTCGTGGCCGTTATTTTATCCGGCGTAAAAGAATGTGGCGTGATCCGAACGTAGTGGGGGTCGCCTTCCAGAAAAAAACGGAAAAAATCGAAAGGCGGGCAGAACGTTTCGAGAAGCCAAACTGTCAATACATATCTTATATCGCGCATTACGTAGTTACATTTCTTTTGTTGTTCCATTTATATCCTTCTAATTAATAAGTTGTTGAAATAAACGTTAATTTATTAGTGTTAACACAGTGCTATATTCATTAAACCACCTCTGTTGTCCTAAACGAAACAGGGGAACGACTATTTCGCGGCGTCGATTAACATAATCGTAGCGAGAATTTACAACTCTCGTTGACGTGCTATCTCGCGATCACGTCTCTCCGCGAACGGTCGTAACACCAACCTTGTAACGATTTTTAGCGGGTCAATTCGATGGGAACATCCGGCCTCTTCGTAGCGGGGCGACAAAATTCCAAGTTCCAACCTCTCGGCCATTTTGGTCCGGCGGACGAAATTTTTCAAAAAAATAAAGTGAAATCGTTACTTTCGACCAGATTACGTCGTAACATAGCGATTACACGCAAAATTTCGATACATTATAACGCTTTTCAGCGAGTTATTTCTACTCGAACGTTCGAACAGAGGCGGATGTTTCAAAGTCCATGCGATGCAACGATACGCTCTTACGCGTTGCTCGCTCGCTCCGCTCGCTCGAAAAAAAATAGCCCAACCCAAAACCAATAACTTTTGCGTTCGTTCTTCGATTTCATCGAAAACTTCGTTAGAACGCGCGGGATCGGTTTAGGGTTGGGCTAGATGGGTCCGAGCGAGCGCCGCGAGCGAGCATTTATCGCGACCTTTCTCCTCGTTTTCGTCTCTCTCGAGAAGCGGGAAAAACGCGAATGAACGCGAATGAACGCGAATGAACGCGAATGAACGCGAATGAACGCGAATGAACGCGAAGGAACGCGAATGAACGCGAAAGAACGCGAAAGAACGTGAGAGAAGTTAGAAGGGCGCGCGCGCGCGCGCGCACGGCGCGTCGCGCCCCGCAGCGTGCCTTAAGAGGGTCATAGTTACTCCCGCCGTTTACCCGCTGAATTTGACGTGCGCGCGCAGCGGCGTATTGCTTTTTACTTGTACGCGGCCGAGATAAACCATTATTTCCGACGTATTTTATCGTGGTACGTCGATTTATGCAAAGATATTCCAACCTTGTAACGATTTTAGCGGGTCAATTCGATGGGAACATCCGGCCTCTTCGTAGCGGGGCGACAAAATTCCAAGTTCCAACCTCTCGGCCATTTTGGTCCGGCGGACGAAATTTTTCAAAAAAATAAAGTGAAATCGTTACTTTCGACCAGATTACGTCGTAACATAGCGATTTCACGCAAAATTTCGATACATTATAACGCTATTCAGCGAGTTATTTCTACTCGAACGTTCGAACAGAGGCGGATGTTTCAAAGTCCATGCGATGCAACGATACGCTCTTACGCGTTGCTCGCTCGCTCCGCTCGCTCGAAAAAAAATAGCCCAACCCAAAACCAATAACTTTTGCGTTCGTTCTTCGATTTCATCGAAAACTTCGTTAGAACGCGCGGGATCGGTTTAGGGTTGGGCTAGATGGGTCCGAGCGAGCGCCGCGAGCGAGCATTTATCGCGACCTTTCTCCTCGTTTTCGTCTCTCTCGAGAAGCGGGAAAAACGCGAATGAACGCGAATGAACGCGAATGAACGCGAATGAACGCGAATGAACGCGAATGAACGCGAATGAACGCGAATGAACGCGAAAGAACGCGAAAGAACGTGAAAGACGTTAGAAGGGCGCGCTCGCGCGCGCGCACGGCGCGTCGCGCCCCGCAGCGTGCCTTAAGAGAGTCATAGTTACTCCCGCCGTTTACCCGCTGAATTTGACGTGCGCGCGCAGCGGCGTATTGCTTTTTACTTGTACGCGGCCGAGATAAACCATTATTTCCGACGTATTTTATCGTGGTACGTCGATTTATGCAAAGATATTCCAACCTTGTAACGATTTTTAGCGGGTCAATTCGATGGGAACATCCGGCCTCTTCGTAGCGGGGCGACAAAATTCCAAGTTCCAACCTCTCGGCCATTTTGGTCCGGCGGACGAAATTTTTCAAAAAAATAAAGTGAAATCGTTACTTTCGACCAGATTACGTCGTAACATAGCGATTTCACGCAAAATTTCGATACATTATAACGCTATTCAGCGAGTTACTTCTACTCGAACGTTCGAACAGAGGCGGATGTTTCAAAGTCCATGCGATGCAACGATACGCTCTTACGCGTTGCTCGCTCGCTCCGCTCGCTCGAAAAAAAAATAGCCCAACCCAAAACCAATAACTTTTGCGTTCGTTCTTCGATTTCATCGAAAACTTCGTTAGAACGCGCGGGATCGGTTTAGGGTTGGGCTAGATGGGTCCGAGCGAGCGCCGCGAGCGAGCATTTATCGCGACCTTTCTCCTCGTTTTCGTCTCTCTCGAGAAGCGGGAAAAACGCGAATGAACGCGAATGAACGCGAATGAACGCGAATGAACGCGAATGAACGCGAATGAACGCGAATGAACGCGAATGAACGCGAATGAACGCGAATGAACGCGAAAGAACGCGAAAGAACGTGAAAGACGTTAGAAGGGCGCGCGCGCGCGCGCGCACGGCGCGTCGCGCCCCGCAGCGTGCCTTAAGAGAGTCATAGTTACTCCCGCCGTTTACCCGCTGAATTTGACGTGCGCGCGCAGCGGCGTATTGCTTTTTACTTGTACGCGGCCGAGATAAACCATTATTTCCGACGTATTTTATCGTGGTACGTCGATTTATGCAAAGATATTCCAACCTTGTAACGATTTTTAGCGGGTCAATTCGATGGGAACATCCGGCCTCTTCGTAGCGGGGCGACAAAATTCCAAGTTCCAACCTCTCGGCCATTTTGGTCCGGCGGACGAAATTTTTCAAAAAAATAAAGTGAAATCGTTACTTTCGACCAGATTACGTCGTAACATAGCGATTTCACGCAAAATTTCGATACATTATAACGCTATTCAGCGAGTTACTTCTACTCGAACGTTCGAACAGAGGCGGATGTATCAAAGTCCATGCGATGCAACGATACGCTCTTACGCGTTGCTCGCTCGCTCCGCTCGCTCGAAAAAAAAATAGCCCAACCCAATACCAATAACTTTTGCGTTCGTTCTTCGATTTCATCGAAAACTTCGTTAGAACGCGCGGGATCGGTTTAGGGTTGGGCTAGATGGATCCGAGCGAGCGCCGCGAGCGAGCATTTATCGCGACCTTTCTCCTCGTTTTCGTCTCTCTCGAGAAGCGGGAAAAACGCGAATGAACGCGAATGAACGCGAATGAACGCGAATGAACGCGAATGAACGCGAATGAACGCGAATGAACGCGAATGAACGCGAAAGAACGCGAAAGAACGCGAAAGACGTTAGAAGGGGGCGCGCGCGCGCGCGCACGGCGCGTCGCGCCCCGCAGCGTGCCTTAAGAGAGTCATAGTCACTCCCGCCGTTTACCCGCTGAATTTGACGTGCGCGCGCAGCGGCGTATTGCTTTTTACTTGTACGCGGCCGAGATAAACCATTATTCCCGACGTATTTTATCGAGGTACGTCGATTTATGCAAAGATAGTCCCACCTTGTAACGATTTTTAGCGGGTCATTTCGATGGGAACATCCGGCCTCTTCGTAGCGGGGCGACAAAATTCCAAGTTCCAACCTCCCGGTCATTTTGGTCCGGTGGACGAAATTTTTCAAAAAAATAAAGTGAAATCGTTACTTTCGACCAGATTACGTCGTAACATAGCGATTTCACGCAAAATTTCGATACATTATAACGCTTTTCAACGAGTTACTTCTACTCGAACGTTCGAACAGAGGCGGATGTTTCAAAGTCCATGCGATGCAACGATACGCTCTTTCGCGTTGCTCGCTCGCTCCGCTCCCTCGAAAAAAAATAGCCCAACCCAAAACCAATAACTTTTGCGTCCGTTCTTCGATTTCATCGAAATCTTCGTTAGAACGCGCGGGATCGGTTTAGGGTTGGGCTAGATTGTTCCGAGCGAGCGCCGCGAGCGAGCATTTATCTCGAGCTTTCTCCTCGTTTTCGTCCCTCTCGTGAAGCGTAAAAGCGCGAATGAACGCGAATGAACGCGAATGAACGCGAATGAACGCGAATGAACGCGAATGAACGCGAATGAACGCGAAAGAACGCGAAAGAACGTGAAAGAGGTCAGAAGGGCGCGCGCGTACGGCGCGTCGCGCCCCGCAGCGTGCCTTAAGAGAGTCATAGTTACTCCCGCCGTTTACCCGCTGAATTTGACGTGCGCGCGCAGCGGCGTATTGCTTTTTACTTGTACGCGGCCGAGATAAACCATTATTTCCGACGTATTTTATCGTGGTACGTCGATTTATGCAAAGATATTCCAACCTTGTAACGATTTTTAGCGGGTCAATTCGATGGGAACATCCGGCCTCTTCGTAGCGGGGCGACAAAATTCCAAGTTCCAACCTCTCGGCCATTTTGGTCCGGCGGACGAAATTTTTCAAAAAAATAAAATGAAATCGTTACTTTCGACCAGATTACGTCGTAACATAGCGATTTCACGCAAAATTTCGATACATTATAACGCTATTCAGCGAGTTATTTCTACTCGAACGTTCGAACAGAGGCGGATGTTTCAAAGTCCATGCGATGCAACGATACGCTCTTACGCGGTGCTCGCTCGCTCCGCTCGCTCGAAAAAAAATAGCCCAACCCAAAACCAATAACTTTTGCGTTCGTTCTTCGATTTCACCGAAAACTTCGTTAGAACGCGCGGGATCGGTTTAGGGTTGGGCTAGATGGGTCCGAGCGAGCGCCGCGAGCGAGCATTTATCGCGACCTTTCTCCTCGTTTTCGTCTCTCTCGAGAAGCGGGAAAAACGCGAATGAACGCGAATGAACGCGAATGAACGCGAATGAACGCGAATGAACGCGAATGAACGCGAATGAACGCGAAAGAACGCGAAAGAACGTGAAAGACGTTAGAAGGGCGCGCGCGCGCGCGCGCACGGCGCGTCGCGCCCCGCAGCGTGCCTTAAGAGAGTCATAGTTACTCCCGCCGTTTACCCGCTGAATTTGACGTGCGCGCGCAGCGGCGTATTGCTTTTTACTTGTACGCGGCCGAGATAAACCATTATTTCCGACGTATTTTATCGTGGTACGTCGATTTATGCAAAGATATTCCAACCTTGTAACGATTTTTAGCGGGTCAATTCGATGGGAACATCCGGCCTCTTCGTAGCGGGGCGACAAAATTCCAAGTTCCAACCTCTCGGCCATTTTGGTCCGGCGGACGAAATTTTTCAAAAAAATAAAGTGAAATCGTTACTTTCGACCAGATTACGTCGTAACATAGCGATTTCACGCAAAATTTCGATACATTATAACGCTATTCAGCGAGTTATTTCTACTCGAACGTTCGAACAGAGGCGGATGTTTCAAAGTCCATGCGATGCAACGATACGCTCTTACGCGTTGCTCGCTCGCTCCGCTCGCTCGAAAAAAAATAGCCCAACCCAAAACCAATAACTTTTGCGTTCGTTCTTCGATTTCACCGAAAACTTCGTTAGAACGCGCGGGATCGGTTTAGGGTTGGGCTAGATGGGTCCGAGCGAGCGCCGCGAGCGAGCATTTATCGCGACCTTTCTCCTCGTTTTCGTCTCTCTCGAGAAGCGGGAAAAACGCGAATGAACGCGAATGAAGGCGAATGAACGCGAATGAACGCGAATGAACGCGAATGAACGCGAAAGAACGCGAAAGAACGTGAAAGACGTTAGAAGGGCGCGCGCGCACGGCGCGTCGCGCCCCGCAGCGTGCCTTAAGAGAGTCATAGTTACTCCCGCCGTTTACCCGCTGAATTTGACGTGCGCGCGCAGCGGCGTATTGCTTTTTACTCGTACGCGACCGACATAAACCATTATTCCCGACGTATTTTATCGAGGTACGTCGATTTATGCAAAGATATTCCTACCTTGTAACGATTTTTAGCGGGTCATTTCGATGGGAACATCCGGCCTCTTCGTAGCGGGGCGACAAAATTCCAAGTTCCAACCTCCCGGTCATTTTGGTCCGGCGGACGAAATTTTTCAAAAAAATAAAGTGAAATCGTTACTTTCGGCCAGATTACGTCGTAACATAGCGATTTCGCGCAAAATTTCGATACATTATAACGCTTTTCAGCGAGTTATTTCTACTCGAACGTTCGAACAGAGGCGGATGTTTCAAAGTCCATGCGATGCAACGATACGCTCTTACGCGTTGCTCGCTCGCTCCGCTCGCTCAAAAAAAAAAATAGCCCAACCCAAAACCAATCCCTTTTGCGTTCGTTCTTCGATTTCATCGAAATCTTCGTTGGAACGCGCGGGATCGGTTTAGGGTTGGGCTAGATTGGTCCGAGCGAGCGCAGCGAGCGAGCATTTATCGCGACCTTTCTCCTCGTTTTCGTCTCTCTCGTGAAGCGGGAAAAAACGCGAACGAACGCGAATGAACGCGGATGAACGCGAAAGAACGCGAAAGAACGCGAAAGAACGTGAAAGAGGTTAGAAGGGCGCGCGCGCGCGCGCGCACGGCGCGTCGCGCCCCGCAGCGTGCCTTAAGAGAGTCATAGTTACTCCCGCCGTTTACCCGCTGAATTTGACGTGCGCGCGCAGCGGCGTATTGCTTTTTACTTGTACGCGGCCGAGATAAACCATTATTTCCGACGTATTTTATCGTGGTACGTCGATTTATGCAAAGATATTCCAACCTTGTAACGATTTTTAGCGGGTCATTTCGATGGGAACATCCGGCCTCTTCGTAGCGGGGCGACAAAATTCCAAGTTCCAACCTCTCGGCCATTTTGGTCCGGCGGACGAAATTTTTCAAAAAAATAAAGTGAAATCGTTACTTTCGACCAGATTACGTTGTAACATAGCGATTTCACGCAAAATTTCGATACATTATAACGCTATTCAGCGAGTTATTTCTACTCGAACGTTCGAACAGAGGCGGATGTTTCAAAGTCCATGCGATGCAACGATACGCTCTTACGCGTTGCTCGCTCGCTCCGCTCGCTCGAAAAAAAATAGCCCAACCCAAAACCAATAACTTTTGCGTTCGTTCTTCGATTTCATCGAAAACTTCGTTAGAACGCGCGGGATCGGTTTAGGGTTGGGCTAGATGGGTCCGAGCGAGCGCCGCGAGCGAGCATTTATCGCGACCTTTCTCCTCGTTTTCGTCTCTCTCGAGAAGCGGGAAAAACGCGAATGAACGCGAATGAACGCGAATGAACGCGAATGAACGCGAATGAACGCGAATGAACGCGAATGAACGCGAATGAACGCGAAAGAACGCGAAAGAACGTGAAAGACGTTAGAAGGGCGCGCGCGCGCGCGCGCACGGCGCGTCGCGCCCCGCAGCGTGCCTTAAGAGAGTCATAGTTACTCCCGCCGTTTACCCGCTGAATTTGACGTGCGCGCGCAGCGGCGTATTGCTTTTTACTTGTACGCGGCCGAGATAAACCATTATTTCCGACGTATTTTATCGTGGTACGTCGATTTATGCAAGATATTCCAACCTTGTAACGATTTTTAGCGGGTCAATTCGATGGGAACATCCGGCCTCTTCGTAGCGGGGCGACAAAATTCCAAGTTCCAACCTCTCGGCCATTTTGGTCCGGCGGACGAAATTTTTCAAAAAAATAAAGTGAAATCGTTACTTTCGACCAGATTACGTCGTAACATAGCGATTTCACGCAAAATTTCGATACATTATAACGCTATTCAGCGAGTTATTTCTACTCGAACGTTCGAACAGAGGCGGATGTTTCAAAGTCCATCCGATGCAACGATACGCTCTTACGCGTTGCTCGCTCGCTCCGCTCGCTCGAAAAAAAATAGCCCAACCCAAAACCAATAACTTTTGCGTTCGTTCTTCGAATTCATCGAAAACTTCGTTAGAACGCGCGGGATCGGTTTAGGGTTGGGCTAGATGGGTCCGAGCGAGCGCCGCGAGCGAGCATTTATCGCGACCTTTCTCCTCGTTTTCGTCTCTCTCGAGAAGCGGGAAAAACGCGAATGAACGCGAATGAACGCGAATGAACGCGAATGAACGCGAATGAACGCGAATGAACGCGAAAGAACGCGAAAGAACGTGAAAGACGTTAGAAGGGCGCGCGCGCGCGCGCGCACGGCGCGTCGCGCCCCGCAGCGTGCCTTAAGGGAGTCATAGTTACTCCCGCCGTTTACCCGCTGAATTTGACGTGCGCGCGCAGCGTCGTATTGCTTTTTACTTGTACGCGGCCGAGATAAACCATTATTTCCGACGTATTTTATCGTGGTACGTCGATTTATGCAAAGATATTCCAACCTTGTAACGATTTTGAGCGGGTCAATTCGATGGGAACATCCGGCCTCTTCGTAGCGGGGCGACAAAATTCCAAGTTCCAACCTCTCGGCCATTTTGGTCCGGCGGACGAAATTTTTCAAAAAAATAAAGTGAAATCGTTACTTTCGACCAGATTACGTCGTAACATAGCGATTACACGCAAAATTTCGATACATTATAACGCTTTTCAGCGAGTTACTTCTTCTCGAACGTTCGAACAGAGGCGGATGTTTCAAAGTCCATGCGATGCAACGATACGCTCTTACGCGTTGCTCGCTCGCTCCGCTCGCTCGAAAAAAAAATAGCCCAACCCAAAACCAATAACTTTTGCGTTCGTTCTTCGATTTCATCGAAAACTTCGTTAGAAACGCGCGGGATCGGTTTAGGGTTGGGCTGGAGATGGGCGAGCGAGCGCCGCGAGCGAAGCATTTAACGACTTTCTCCTCACGTTTTCGTCTCTCTCGAGAAGCAGGAGGAAAAACGCGAATGAAGACGCGAATGAAGGCGAATGAACGCGAATGAACGCGAATGAACGCGAATGAACGCGAAGAACGCGAAAAAATTTGTGAAAGACGTTAGAGGGGCGCGCGCGCGCGCGCGCACGTCGCGCCCCGCAACGATGCCTTAAAGAGTCATAGTTACTCCGCCGTTTACCCGCTGGGAATTTGACGTGCGCGCGCAGCGGCACGTATTGCTTTACTTGTACGCGGCCGAGATAAACCATTATTTCCGACGTATTTTATCGTGGTACGTCGATTTATGCAAAGATATTCCAACCTTGTAACGATTTTTAGCGGGTCAATTCGATGGGAACATCCGGCCTCTTCGTAGCGGGGCGACAAAATTCCAAGTTCCAACCTCTCGGCCATTTTGGTCCGGCGGACGAAATTTTTCAAAAAAATAAAGTGAAATCGTTACTTTCGACCAGATTACGTCGTAACATAGCGATTTCACGCAAAATTTCGATACATTATAACGCTATTCAGCGAGTTATTTCTACTCGAACGTTCGAACAGAGGCGGATGTTTCAAAGTCCATGCGATGCAACGATACGCTCTTACGCGTTGCTCGCTCGCTCCGCTCGCTCGAAAAAAAATAGCCCAACCCAAAACCAATAACTTTTGCGTTCGTTCTTCGATTTCATCGAAAACTTCGTTAGAACGCGCGGGATCGGTTTAGGGTTGGGCTAGATGGGTTCGAGCGAGCGCCGCGAGCGAGCATTTATCGCGACCTTTCTCCTCGTTTTCGTCTCTCTCGAGAAGCGGGAAAAACGCGAATGAACGCGAATGAACGCGAATGAACGCGAATGAACGCGAATGAACGCGAATGAACGCGAATGAACGCGAAAGAACGCGAAAGAACGTGAAAGACGTTAGAAGGGCGCGCGCGCGCGCGCGCACGGCGCGTCGCGCCCCGCAGCGTGCCTTAAGAGAGTCATAGTTACTCCCGCCGTTTACCCGCTGAATTTGACGTGCGCGCGCAGCGGCGTATTGCTTTTTACTTGTACGCGGCCGAGATAAACCATTATTTCCGACGTATTTTATCGTGGTACGTCGATTTATGCAAAGATATTCCAACCTTGTAACGATTTTTAGCGGGTCAATTCGATGGGAACATCCGGCCTCTTCGTAGCGGGGCGACAAAATTCCAAGTTCCAACCTCTCGGCCATTTTGGTCCGGCGGACGAAATTTTTCAAAAAAATAAAGTGAAATCGTTACTTTCGACCAGATTACGTCGTAACATAGCGATTTCACGCAAAATTTCGATACATTATAACGCTTTTCAGCGAGTTACTTCTACTCGAACGTTCGAACAGAGGCGGATGTTTCAAAGTCCATCCGATGCAACGATACGCTCTTACGCGTTGCTCGCTCGCTCCGCTCGCTCGAAAAAAAATAGCCCAACCCAAAACCAATAACTTTTGCGTTCGTTCTTCGATTTCATCGAAAACTTCGTTAGAACGCGCGGGATCGGTTTAGGGTTGGGCTAGATGGGTCCGAGCGAGCGCCGCGAGCGAGCATTTATCGCGACCTTTCTCCTCGTTTTCGTCTCTCTCGAGAAGCGGGAAAAACGCGAATGAACGCGAATGAACGCGAATGAACGCGAATGAACGCGAATGAACGCGAATGAACGCGAATGAACGCGAAAGAACGCGAAAGAACGTGAAAGACGTTAGAAGGGCGCGCGCGCGCGCGCGCACGGCGCGTCGCGCCCCGCAGCGTGCCTTAAGAGAGTCATAGTTACTCCCGCCGTTTACCCGCTGAATTTGACGTGCGCGCGCAGCGGCGTATTGCTTTTTACTTGTACGCGGCCGAGATAAACCATTATTTCCGACGTATTTTATCGTGGTACGTCGATTTATGCAAAGATATTCCAACCTTGTAACGATTTTTAGCGGGTCAATTCGATGGGAACATCCGGCCTCTTCGTAGCGGGGCGACAAAATTCCAAGTTCCAACCTCTCGGCCATTTTGGTCCGGCGGACGAAATTTTTCAAAAAAATAAAGTGAAATCGTTACTTTCGACCAGATTACGTCGTAACATAGCGATTTCACGCAAAATTTCGATACATTATAACGCTATTCAGCGAGTTACTTCTACTCGAACGTTCGAACAGAGGCGGATGTTTCAAAGTCCATCCGATGCAACGATACGCTCTTACGCGTTGCTCGCTCGCTCCGCTCGCTCGAAAAAAAATAGCCCAACCCAAAACCAATAACTTTTGCGTTCGTTCTTCGATTTCACCGAAAACTTCGTTAGAACGCGCGGGATCGGTTTAGGGTTGGGCTAGATGGGTCCGAGCGAGCGCCGCGAGCGAGCATTTATCGCGACCTTTCTCCTCGTTTTCGTCTCTCTCGAGAAGCGGGAAAAACGCGAATGAACGCGAATGATCGCGAATGAACGCGAATGAACGCGAATGAACGCGAATGAACGCGAATGAACGCGAATGAACGCGAAAGAACGCGAAAGAACGTGAAAGACGTTAGAAGGGCGCGCGCGCGCGCGCGCACGGCGCGTCGCGCCCCGCAGCGTGCCTTAAGAGAGTCATAGTTACTCCCGCCGTTTACCCGCTGAATTTGACGTGCGCGCGCAGCGGCGTATTGCTTTTTACTTGTACGCGGCCGAGATAAACCATTATTTCCGACGTATTTTATCGTGGTACGTCGATTTATGCAAAGATATTCCAACCTTGTAACGATTTTTAGCGGGTCAATTCGATGGGAACATCCGGCCTCTTCGTAGCGGGGCGACAAAATTCCAAGTTCCAACCTCTCGGCCATTTTGGTCCGGCGGACGAAATTTTTCAAAAAAATAAAGTGAAATCGTTACTTTCGACCAGATTACGTCGTAACATAGCGATTTCACGCAAAATTTCGATACATTATAACGCTATTCAGCGAGTTACTTCTACTCGAACGTTCGAACAGAGGCGGATGTTTCAAAGTCCATGCGATGCAACGATACGCTCTTACGCGTTGCTCGCTCGCTCCGCTCGCTCGAAAAAAAATAGACCAACCCAAAACCAATAACTTTTGCGTTCGTTCTTCGATTTCATCGAAAACTTCGTTAGAACGCGCGGGATCGGTTTAGGGTTGGGCTAGATGGGTCCGAGCGAGCGCCGCGAGCGAGCATTTATCGCGACCTTTCTCCTCGTTTTCGTCTCTCTCGAGAAGCGGGAAAAACGCGACTGAACGCGAATGAACGCGAATGAACGCGAATGAACGCGAATGAACGCGAATGAACGCGAATGAACGCGAATGAACGCGAAAGAACGCGAAAGAACGTGAAAAACGTTAGAAGGGCGCGCACGGCGCGTCGCGCCCCGCAGCGTGCCTTAAGAGAGTCATAGTTACTCCCGCCGTTTACCCGCTGAATTTGACGTGCGCGCGCAGCGGCGTATTGCTTTTTACTTGTACGCGGCCGAGATAAACCATTATTTCCGACGTATTTTATCGTGGTACGTCGATTTATGCAAAGATATTCCAACCTTGTAACGATTTTTAGCGGGTCAATTCGATGGGAACATCCGGCCCCTTCGTAGCGGGGCGACAAAATTCCAAGTTCCAACCTCTCGGCCATTTTGGTCCGGCGGACGAAATTTTTCAAAAAAATAAAGTGAAATCGTTACTTTCGGCCAGATTACGTCGTAACATAGCGATTTCGCGCAAAATTTCGATACATTATAGCACTTTTCAGCGAGTTATTTCTACTCGAACGTTCGAACAGAGGCGGATGTTTCAAAGTCCATGCGATGCAACGATACGCTCTTACGCGTTGCTCGCTCGCTCCGCTCGCTCGAAAAAAAAAATAGCCCAACCCAAAACCAATCCCTTTTGCGTTCGTTCTTCGATTTCATCGAAATCTTCGTTTGAAAGCGCGGGATCGGTTTAGGGTTGGGCTAGATTGGTCCGAGCGAGCGCAGCGAGCGAGCATTTATCGCGACCTTTCTCCTCGTTTTCGTCTCTCTCGTGAAGCGGGAAAAGACGCGAACGAACGCGAATGAACGCGGATGAACGCGAAAGAACGCGAAAGAACG
>NW_022884424.1:0-16776 GCF_011952205.1 Bombus bifarius
AAATAAATGTCAATCGTTAATGGAATAGGATTTAAAGGCGAAAAAGAAAACATTATTCTTGCATCAAGCACGAGCTTTCATTTCTCAATCTCCCAAAGCTTTCGCTGGAGAAGCTTCAGAAAAGCGCTTTTTAAAACGACCGTCGATCGATAAAACCGGATTTTTTCTATAAAATTCACCCCCGCTTTCTCACTGCTATTCACACGTTCCTGCTATTTTATTGAATAATATCGATTGACAAGTCATTTATTAAGAAATAAAAAAAGAAAAAATGTTACCAGAGGGGGTAGCGATGGCAACGAAGGAGAAAATGCCACAGAGGAACATCGATGCGAAACCCATCCATCGTCTGCCCCATCTGTCGAGGAAAAGGGCGAGTAGAACAGCGGCCGGAAGTTCCGTGAGGGACGCTAAAGAGAACGACGTGAAAACGTCGGGGTCCAGAAGTTTCATGTTCCAAACGTGGCCGTCGAACACCCACACCATCAGCAACCTAGAAAAAAATCAGCCGAGTCATACATAAATCACGCTGGACTTCAAGATCGTTTATTAATCCTTCGCATACTCGTTCCCTCGCGTTTGACGTTTACCGATGCTAATTATATACTTAAGCAGGTTCTTAATGACCCACATAAAATGCCCCATATACTCTCTTAATGTTCATTCGAGTAATTTGTATCTAGTTTATGGTAATTTGTGTCTATTTTAATACTGGTTTTATAAAGACAGGGAAGTAGCGTCGAGGCTGATTGGTAACTTGGTTGAATTAACGGTATAATATAATTGGAATATCGTGAGGCTGAGAGTTAAGAACATATTCTTAGTTAATTTTATTTTAGGAAATGCAGGAAGATTCAGAATTATCGTAGTATTAAAAACAAAGAAAATATAAGAAACGTAAAGGAAGTATAAAATCGAATACCTTTCCTATCTACAGGGTGGTTGGCAACTGGTGATACAAGCGGAAAGCGGGTGTTGTACGCGAAAAAAGAAGTCGAAAATATATGTCGGGTTATGGTTAGAATTTTGTAACAACTCTTCACGTGAATTAGCCATTGTTTCACAAAGCCGAGATTATATTTACACGTATATACAGAACTATCACAAAGCTTAACAAATAATGAGTCTAATGAATAATAAGTTTAACGAATGATAAAATTAGTGAATAATAAATTGTATGAATAATAAGTTTAATGAACACTATTAACAATGTCTTTGGGTTCAAACGAATCCACAGTCAACGGGATAACTCTTCACTAAACGTAAACTAATCTTAGGCGCAAAATACGATTGTTGAAAATGCTCGATGTATCACTCTCCAAAGCAATCACACGAATGCCAGCCTCGTGGAATTTTTCTCGCTGTACGATTGCATTTGTTTTCTATACCCGTTTGGGAGCATCGAGAAGGTTCCAAACGCCGTTGCTAGGCAGTTTCTGCTTGAAGTTTGATTATTAATACAACGTCTTCTTCTTCTACAGAACCTAACAACCTAACCCCAACCTAACCCCAACCTAACCCCAATCTTCGACTTCTTTTTTCGCGTAGAATCACCCCCTTTCCGCTTGTACCATCAGTTACCAACCACCCTGTATATCTTTTCGTATATGATTATAAATTTCTCTGGCGTCTTAGTTTTTTCTAAAATAATATTGTAATCATTGCTGAGAATTTACAAGTAAAAAGTTCTAGCTGTGTAGTTTGTTCGATTGATGTTTCGATTGAAGGTTAACTTACCAATAAATGATGAGCATGATAGTGATACGACCAAGTCGTGGCAGCTTGAAGAGATGTAGGACAGTGTATTGATTATGCGATTGATCCTTCTCATTCATCGCCTTGCAACTTTTCTCAAATTCGTCGAATATTTCTTGCTTCACCTCTTTACCGTTCACTTTAGCGAAGTTTTTCAGCATCTCGATCGCTTTGTCCACCCTGCCACTGGTTATGTACCAACTACGGAAGTATATGAAATACGCAAACGTTATAAAAGCCTGTAAGAAATTTTCAAAATCATCACTTTCACCAACCTTTTGTATCGACAAACTTTTTGTGCAAATTTGAATAGAGCTGTCTAGTTACGCATCAATCATTTATTTTGTACAGCTAAAAATGTGATGGCTTATCGAGAGAAAGATGTTGACCTTGAGATGTTTTATTATGTTTTATTTACGAGACAGAGGAATCGATGTAATAACCGATCCCAAGATAGTATGTATTGCTGGATAAAATATTACCCAATTTAATTCAGCTATAATTTTGGAATTTTTATGGTCCGGTCTCAAAGGACTTTTGATGTTTTAAGAGAAACTTTAACGTAAAAGAAATTTCTTATATTTCTTTGAGGATTATTTTTAAAGAATTTTCCGATGATACGAAGATACAAAAATAATCCAAAGGACGAGGTAAGATTAAATGTCTACTATACTATCGTATACTAATTTACTTACGAAATTTCTTTATATTATATTTTTATAATGAAAAAGAAATTGGAATTAAACTACCGTGCACTTTCAGGAACAATCCATGGTCCTACAAACGCAACCACCATAGGACACGCGGTGACCATGCTGAGGATCCTCCAATTTGAGATCCAATATGCGATCCAAGGCAAAAGACTCGAGGCTGCCGCGAAATAAAGTCCAAACGACATGTTCGCTACCAGAGTTCGATATTTCGGACCGACATATTCGATCACTGAAAGAATAATTCGTGATATCGTTATTGTATTACATCGTTATAGAAATCTTCCCAAATGTTTCGTCAATTTCGTTTCTTCATTTGATACAATAATATTGTTTCCTTATTTCCTTTAGGTTTGTCCTTTCTTCGTTTTTTACCAATCTAATTTCAAATATTCAGACTTATTTGTAGATTTTATAAATCATTAACATCGACAATGTAAGATCGTTTTGAATTAAAAAGAATTTTAAAAGGAACACTGCTTTCATCTCAATATCGAACGGAGAGTGCCTCAGTAATCGTGGTATAACCGAAGATTATTCTCCATAGGGAAATAGGTCACTCGAAAGATACAATTTCATACCAGAAAAGTATACAGAATTAAGTATCCTGTCGTTTAAAATAAAATATCTTAAAGTATCCCTAGACACATGTAATTTTAATACCAAACTAGATATACAATTACACAACAAATTTCAAATTACGAGATATAATTCCAAAATATAAAGTTTCAGCAAAATCATTTACCATTAAATATCTTAAAATTGATATCGTAAAATTCGAATAAAAATTTGACTTAAGAAAAAACAAACCGACATAGGGCAATAAACATTTATTCAAACAGGTCATAAATAGTTAATCGTTACGTAAAACGGGACCGATACCGGTGCCTCATTATTAGGTCATAAATTATAGTTTTCCTATTCTCAACAGCTTTTTCTCTCTTATAATTTTCTCGATGACTCACCGATAATGAAAAGCACGTTGAAGCAGTTATCGAACGAGGTACCGACGACTAATCTCGCCAGACAGAAGCTCCAGAAGCTGTTGCAAAACGCAGTGCCGACAGACGCGATGAAACCAACCGCGTTACACGCAACCAACGCCGGAATTCTGCCACAATGGTCGGCTATGTAACCAAATATTAAGCCTCCAAGAATGCTGCCGACGAAGAAGGCCGATTGTGCTGCTGAGCCGAGGAATGCGTGGTCGCATACCCATTCCAGCTGAAACAGAAAAGGGGGATGCTTTACGATTGCGGCTAGTTATGAAAAAACACCGCGTGGTTGGAAAATCGATAGAAGGTGAAGAGAATAAGGAAGACGACGAAAGGACGAGTAATAAATTCCGTAGTTTTTTAATATCATCAGAATTGAGAACCTGAGTCGTAGGTTAGTTAATTGTAGTCTTTTGGTAATATTTTTAGTAATAAAATAGTAGAGGTAGTTTGCATAATTCTTGGATATGATTAGAGAATTTGTCATAGTGGAAGGAATATAAATTTGTTAAGTAGAAGATAGTATCTCCCGATTTAAGTAGAACTTTTTTAGTGATAAAATAGCAGAAATAGAAATTAGAAATAATAATAATAACAATAAATATTCGATAAAAATGTCTTGAGTCGTAAGAAGTTACCAAGTGCGTATTTATACGTTCAATTCGAAATATCTGTCTATTGTACAGTTGTAACTTTCACTTTTCGATTTATGCGATATTATATAAACGGATTCATGTTCGTGATTTAATACGCCGAGACGTACAAATAATTAAGGATGACAAGGTTAATTTTATGTTCCGCTATAAACGAGCTCTGTTAAGATGCAAACAGCATAACAAGTAATTACACCTACGTCTAAGTTCGTGCAACCAACAAGGACTTCTTTTATAATGACTGCATTATATGCTATCGTCAGCAGCTTTACGAAAGACCGTAAATATTTATAGAACGACGGTTCCAACAGTTTTAATTTAAATAAAAATTTGTTAATCGGTGTCGAAAGTTTGAAGTTACTTTATATAAAGAATATAATTTTCTCTTGTGATTTTACCTCGACAGCTATAGATTTGTATGGTATCATCGTGTGATTAAAGGTCCATCCATATTGGCATGGTTTTATTGGCCAGGATGGGTCTGCCTCTCTGATACCACTCTCCAATATGTCGGTATAGTTCACATTGTACATGTTACATCACGAAAACGAAGTCGCACCTTCCGCCAGCAATTCCTCGCTCGACGCTGGAGGGATCGATAGTGCAATCCTACATAAAACAAGAATACGTTACATTAACGATGATGAAATTTGCAAGAAGTATTTTTAAGAATACTAATTTTCCTTTGATTTTCTTATCTTTTTTTAAATAACCAAGGAAAAATGACAGCAAATGGTAGAGAGAGAGAGAAATTGGAAAAATAAGATGAAAATTCTACTCAAAAGTGCGTAGTTTTTAATCCTAATCTTAAATTAGTCCAATTCCTTGAAACTTAATTCGAATCCTATTTAAATAAAAAAAGTGACAAAAGTAATATACATAACAATATAAAAATCTATAATAATTTCTCTAATAAAGAATAACGACGATATCAGTAACAGTAATAACACATTATCTTTAATAGTGTTTACATTTTTGCATTTTTAAATTTTCTGTAAAAATAAAATTCGCATAAAAATCCGCGGCCTACTTATTATTTATAAATCTGCTGTTTCAAAAAAAAAAAAAAAAAAATCAAAAATGGGAAAGGTGAAAGAATAAAGTAACAGGAAAACAAAAGCACAAAATACAAAAGAGGAAAAGAGACAATGACCGTAAAAATAGGAACAAAGGCAAGAGCTGGAAGGACGATCGTCCCGTATCTGTTGCACTCCGAGGCATTCGAATTGTGTTGGGATTTAATTACCGATCGCTGCACGTATCGGTGAGTCTATTTCCAGACAAATAAACGGTACGCGGGGAGATTCGAGAAATTGTGCGAAACGAAAAAAAATTTCCTAGCCGATCAGTTCGCGGAACACGTAATGAGAACAGCCACAACGGCGGACATAGGAGCCGAACTGATTCGCCGGGCCGCCGAGGTGGCCAAGGCTGCCGAGGCACCCCGCGGCCACAAGGGCACGCAGGGGAAAACCCTGAAGGAGGCGGCGAGAACGGACCCTGTCACCGACGCACTCGCTATAGCGCAAGGACGCATAGCAACACTGGAGGCGTCGGTAGAGGCACTCCGAAAAGAGCCGGCCTCGCGCCCCACCGCGGATGAGAGCAGCTACAGGGCGCGTCTCGCTGCAGTCGAGCACCAAGTAGAGGAGATGAGATCCTTGCTGCACCGACTGGAGGAACAACTGCAGGGAACAGAAAAAGGAGAAGGAAAGGAGGTCGCCCCTGCCACGAACACGAGAGGGATGGAGCCTGGAGCCCCAAGCGCCTCAGCGCCCAAGGGAGGCCGATAGGCTGTCACCGAATGGCAGACCGTCGGAAGGAAAAGAAGAGGAAAGAAGAAGGAGGCAGGGAAGAAGCAGCCGGCGAAGCTGATCCCCGAGACAGGGGCGGAGAACCAGAGGAAAACTCCGGAGAGTGGATTGGAGAACGCACGAAGAGGGGGAGGCAGGGGGCCCCTCCCGCGCGCACCGCGAACGTCAGCGGTAACAATCACCCTGACGGACAAATCGAGCCAATCCTACGCGGAGGTGCTGGCTGCGGCCAAGGACAGTGTCTCCCTGACCGAGCTCGGCATCAACACGATGAGGATGCGGAAGACCATCACCGGAGGTGTCATCTTAGAGGTCCCTGAGGACCAGGAAAGGGAGAAGGCCGCAGCGCTCGCAGCACCGTCCTGCTCCATAAAGAGGGCCGACCGACGACCTCGCCGTCAGCGTACCGGCCGATATGCCTGCTGGACGAGGTCGGCTAACTACTCGAGAGAGTAGTCGCCGCCCGCTTGGAACGACACATAGCGGGCCAAGTGCCAGGTTTGCACGAAAGCCAGTACGGCTTCCGGAAGGGGCGCTCGACGATTGACGCGGTCAGACGCGTACGAGCGATTGCGGAGGACATGGTCTCCCGGAAAGGCGTGGCGCTGGCGGTTTCCCTGGACATCGTCAACGCGTTCAACACCATGCCATGGGACAGGATAGCGACGGCCCTGGAGCACTTCGAGGTTCCCAGCTACCTCGTCCGATTGATCCGAGCCTACCTCGACGACAGGTGGGTGTGTTACACCAGTAAGGAAGGAGAGGAAAAGCGATCCGTCGAGCGTGGCGTCCCGCAGGGCTCGGTGCTGGGCCCTATACTATGGAACGTTGTGTACGACGAGGTACTACGATGTCCGCTACCCCCAGGCGCGGCCATAGTATGCTATGCGGACGACACCCTAATCCTGGTCGAGGGTCGTGGCTGGCACGAGACGCTGCGCATTGGCGGAATCGCAACGGCCTGTGCGATCCGTGCCGTGAACGAACTGGGCCTGAGAGTCTCCCCTGCGAAGTCGGAGGCCACCTGGTTCTTTGACAGGAAGAGGCGAGGGACACCACGGCCTATGCATAAACATGGCAGGTAAAACCGTCCGGGTGGGATCACAGATGAAGTATCTGGGACTCACCATCGACAGCCAGTGGACGTTCGAGCCGCACTTCGACTCACTGATCCCGAAGGTGTCAGCGGCTGCCAATGCCCTGTGCGGCCTACTACCGAACATCGGCGGGGCCGGAGACGCGGTGCGCCGACTTTACGAGGGCGTCGTTCGGTCACGAGTGATGTACGACGACCTGATGGCAAGCCGTCGCAGCATTCTGCTCCTGAGAAGGCTGCACAGAGTGACCGCCATCAGAATCATTAGGGGATACCGGACGGTGTCTCACGCGTCGACGTCCACCCTAGCCGCGTCCCCCCCGTGGGAGCTGCGGGCGCTGGCGCTCAAAAAGAGATACACCCGCCGGAGAGAATGGCACCCGGGAGAAGACCCCACCGAGCAGGCGGCTCCAAACGACACAGGAACCGCCGAGGAGGACACATGGAACCTGTGGCGATCCCAACTGATCAACGGGAGAAGCGAACACCGAGGCGCGGATGCGGTCCTACCAAACTGGGAGGCATGGAGAAGCCGCCACGGCCTCCCACTCACATTCAGGATGAATGTACTCACCGGACACGGCGTGTTCGGCGAGTTCCTGAAGAGAATAAGGCGAGAGACGACAGACATCTGCCACCACTGCGGAGAGGGCAGGGACACAGCGCAGCACACCCTGGAGCTCTGTCCGGCGTGGGAGCTGCCCCGCTACACCCTGAGGCACGCCATAGGAGAAACGTTGACCCCCTCAGCAATTGTGGAAGCGATGTTGAGAGGGTCACAGGAATACGAGGCCGTCCGCCTCTTCTGCGAGCGAGTTATGCTCGCGAAGGAGCGAGCGGAAAGGGAGAGAAAAAAAACTCTCACCCCTGCAGGATAAGACGATGGAGAAGGATGGCAGTCAGACGACCCAGAGCCGCCCCGCCACCACCCCAACGGACTACGACCAGAAGAAGTGACAGCGCTAGGGACAACGACCTCCCCCTAACGCCTACTCAATAGCCGGCTCGAACAAGAGAACGCGAGAAGGGGATGCAACTGAAGTTAATTCATAAGAGGTTCCTGGAGCACCCCTGTCACGCGCATAAGATGGTCATCGTGGAGTTTTAGTCGGTAGGAGTCCGACACTACTCTGCTGTTACGCGATTATTGCAGCAGCGGAGTGTCCATGAGGATTTCTCCACGTACAAAAAAAAAAAAAAAAAAAAGTTCGCGGAACACGTGAACGTCTAGAACCTGCCGGAGGTCGTCGACCAAACTGGTTTCCGGCGGGCCCCCGGAACGCTAAGAAACCGTCGATCTACAAAGCGATAGTTTCGCCTTGGCCAGGGTGATTCAATGGAAAACAAGCGTAACGAACGATTTTCCTCGTTGACGCATCGCAGAAAACCAGATCTCGCGTGCGTCGTCAAGAATGGTAACACGATTCGTTGGAATCGTGCCATTCAGACTTCCTATCCTTTCACCGGTAATTCCTTACGTTCTTGAAATAGAACACGTGAAAAAGACGTTGATAATAGTATAACTATGGAATCGCGATTTCCAACTATTTTTATCTCGTCGCAAACTGGTTACAGGTATCTCTCCCACTCCCGTACGACACGATATTTACATATGCATTTACATATACAACGCGATACCTGGGTTTTCCTGATTCAATAAACACAGTTGTTTCGTGCAAGTTATCAGATATTATATTGTGGTTTTAAAGAAACAAATTGTCGCGATGCGATACGTTATCACAGCTGAGAAAATGGAAATCTCCGTGCAAGTGGAAGATTCTGTCGTCGAGAATATTTATTGCGACCTGCATGGAAAACAAACAGGCTTTCGAGAAGCCTGGTTTAAACTACGTGCACGTGACTTGAACAGATATGTACATATGCATATAAATTGTCTCCTATAGAAGGTGGTTAATTCTAGACATCGAAAGGAACGTCTTTAATGAAAACATGTATTGATTTGTTATACGATCAACATGATTATTGACCATTTCGATCTGCCCGAGCTGAAAATGTCTATCGCGTAACAGGGTAAATTCGAACATAAAGAAACTATGTAGGATCGTTCGTTACGTATAACTCAATAATTCAAATAAGACAAATTGCACATAAAGTGTCACTTACTTTTGTTTGTCTGTGAGGTTCCATCGTTCGAGTTCCGGAACGGTACACCAGTGTTCAGCTGGCAATAGCGTGATGAAGAACTGCGTGAAGTAGAGGAACGCGTAGACGAAGGTGAAGGGCAGGAGCATGATGAAAAGGAACCATTGGTAGCGGCTGGCCTCGCCAACGTACGGTAGTATGTCGTCGAAGGTTTCGATCTTCGGACGTTCGCCCTCCTCGGCTTTTACGGACTCCACCATGACTGTCATTATCTCGATATCTGCGAATCAATGATCCTCGATCACCTACTTAACTCGAATTACACGTTACGAGGAAACTAAGTTCAAGGTGAATGGGGTATTATTAGGTCGTCGAATAAATTCGTGTTGCAATGCGTTCATACCTTTTTATGTGTTTTACGAATACAGATCGATAAACGATCAAGGTGATCGATCTTATGATATACAGTGGCTCACGGAAGTACTCGAACACTTTCATATCACGAAACGTTCTATAATTTCGTTAGCACTCTAACGAGATACGATTATCGAGATTATAATAGTAAAATTTGGAATCAATCTGAGATTGTATATTGAAGATATATATACATGAGACAATGTATATATATGTAATATCGTGATGTAATATGTTTACAAAACGTGGACAATAGAGATGTTAATGAGACAGAAAAGACGATTGTGGCTTAACTTGAACTATTCATACCAAACGTACAGAACACAGCGCAATCCACACTCTCTCGGCAACGCCACTCGCAACCTCCGTCTCCGCTCGACTCGCACTCGGCTTCTCGACTCGCACTCTCGTTCTCGACTCGCGCTCTGCTTTTCGACTCGCACTCTGTTTCTCGACTAACTGTTGTCGCATTCCATTGCCCTTTTCCTAGGCCCACCGCACACGTGTTCTGCAGACGCTCGTGGCCAGGGTCACGTAGGTCTTTTCCACGAAACTATGCACTTGAAAAGACCGATGACACATTGATGGGCCCGACGGCGCCTCGGCTCTCGCGACACTGTTCATAGTTCGTCCGATATTTCCCAGGCCTTTCGTCCACGATACTACATTCGGCCATCCTGCAATAACATCTGCCCTCAGATGTTGCCTTCTATCCCGCTGTCATCAGATGCGCCACTTTCGGCATTTAGGACCCAAGGTTTCATAAAATCGAGGTGTGCACGGGTCCTTCCTCAGGTACTGCTTCGCACGCTTTCTTCTTTTCTTGTAATTTCGCAGGTTCCCTTCTAGCTTACCTATGTTTCGTTCGGTTAGGCTACAGTCAAGGCAGTTGGATACCACGTGTTCGACCCTTTCGCGTAACCCCTTGAACCAGAAGTCCTTCTTGACCATAGCTTCTGTTTTGGTGACCTCGAAATGCCCACGCTCGTGCGCTTGCCTGACTACCTGAGCCCGCATCGCCTTCGATACTACTATTAGCACATCGTCCTCACACTCCTTATACAAAATATTGTTTCTTACTACCTGCCCATCGGCCTGACTGCACGTTGCGGCGTCCAAAATCCTACGGACTTCAATGTCCTTGTTCTGTGCCCTTCTCAACCGTGCAATCAGCCCGTCTTCACTCTCCGTTACATACATAGTGCTCGGCAGGGGGTTCCTACTCGGAGCATCTACACGCTGCATACTTTTCCCCGGCCGATGACACACCTGATACTTAATCTCGCCTAGTAGCAAGGCCCATCTAGCCACACGCACACACAAATCTTTCTTTCTAATTACACCTATCGGACTCGCATACTCCGAGTCTGACGATTTGATGATACCCTCGTTTGTCCACGCTTCCATCAAATCATCTTCTTCCTTTCTTTCCGACGGCGCCAGTCTTCGCGGTCTTCGCGCTACCGGCTTGTCGCTTTCCAAAACTACTTTTTCGGTTATTCCGACGTCTCGCTTCTTCTCCGGCCTATACCCTTTAATAATATCCCGAATGGCTTCACGGTAATGAGATTCTCGTACATGTGACAAATCGATCTCGTCGGATTGTTCTATCGCGTTTACCCTCAGTACATCCGGCGCGTCCTCGTGACCGTCGGTCTGATCGTCGAGTCGTAAAAATGTCACCTCGCCCCGTTTGACTCGCAACTCTACCTGGTCTAAAAAGTCGGTACCTAAGAGTAGACTGTGTCTTGTCATTACCTTATTCGAGACAACATGCAGAGTGACAGTAAAGTCGCACCCGTCGACCGTCATTACCCTTGTGAACTCGCCCCAGGTACTATTGCCAACAGAACCAAAACCATCGAACCTAAGTTTGCAGTTTCCCAGAGGTGGTGATCCTAACCTCGCATACTCATCCGCTCGTATGAACGTAAGGTCACTACCTGTATCCACTAACGAGACAAACCTGCAGCCATCTATCGACACGTCCTTCAAGTACTTTCCCTTTTCGGATCTTGACACTACGCAAGTCTCTTTCGGTCGTGCCGTACACCTCGCTGCAATATGTCCAAATCCGCTGCACTTGAAACACTTAACACCTTCTCCCCTCTCCGGACACTTAACACTTAGATGATCCTCACTACCGCAAATGAAGCATCTTCTTTTCTTCATTGCGTCTACAGATTGACTGGGCTTCCCGTTCTTCTGGGTTTTAGCCGGCTTCACAATCGACTTTGCTCTGCGACTCTTCTGCTCTTCGTACATCACTAACCTCTTCCTCAACTCTTTGATTGACGTAGCGCCGTACAATACAGCCTTATTGTTCTCGTCGTCTATTATTCCATCCACTATGTATTCCACCTTTGCTTCCTCCTCCATGTCCACATGGCTGGCTATTTCGAGCATGCGGTACATGTAAGCCAAACATGCTTCATCACTCTCCTTTTTTGTTTCTTCAAGTTTCCGATGAACTTGCCTACTGTTGACTTTCCTCGAAAATTCTTTCACTAGCCCCCTCTTCAACTCATGCCAAGTCCTGGCATGACACTCGAAGCTCGCAAATATTTTCGCTGATCCCTTCAGCAGCTTCCTCGCGTAGACTGCCTTCTGCCCATCCGACCACATGCACGTATCAGCGACTTCCTCGAACGACTCGAACCATCGTTCGACATTTTCACCTCTGTTGCCGCTAAACGACTCTAATGCATCTTCGACGTCTCTAAAACTCAGCGTCGAACCAACACATGCCCTTCGACAACATTCGTCACGGTCCTGATACACCCTTCGCGTATCTCTCTTGTATTCTCTTGCGTTTTTCTTGCCATCTTCATCCTCACTTTCGTCGTCGCTTTCCTCTTCCGACGATATGTCGTTACCATCCATGGCCGCTCGTAGCCGTGCGCGTAATTCTACTTTTCTTCCCGTCGTTTTTAAACCCAAACTAGCGAGGCGCTCCTTCAACTCCTTCGTATTCATTTTCTCAACATCCTCACCTTCGTTGCAATCACGCTCAGCTCTCTGTACATTTTCTAAATCTCGTTGACCGGTTAGCTCTTCACCGCCCGTCGATCCCTTACGATACGATTGTCCTTCCCTACACGCCCGATTCAGCCTTGCAATCAGCACTGACCTCGCACCCGATATAGGGAGGTTCATTCGCGCGAGCTTATTCCTCAGCTCCTCCAGCGTCGAACCCTCTTCACCCGACAACCGTTCGTCCCCGACGTTGGCCATTTTTCACACAACACAAACTTAAACAGTCAACGATATCGTCTTTTACCGCACCGCGTACCGGTAAATTCACAACTAGCTCGAATAGCTCTGTTAAACCGTTTCGTTTTCTGTCTTGTCCAATCCCGGCTGAGCCCCCAAAAATATGTAATATCGTGATGTAATATGTTTACAAAACGTGGACAATAGAGATGTTAATGAGACAGAAAAGACGATTGTGGCTTAACTTGAACTATTCATACCAAACGTACAGAACACAGCGCAATCCACACTCTCTCGGCAACGCCACTCGCAACCTCCGTCTCCGCTCGACTCGCACTCGGCTTCTCGACTCGCACTCTCGTTCTCGACTCGCGCTCTGCTTTTCGACTCGCACTCTGTTTCTCGACTAACTGTTGTCGCATTCCATTGCCCTTTTCCTAGGCCCACCGCACACGTGTTCTGCAGACGCTCGTGGCCAGGGTCACGTAGGTCTTTTCCACGAAACTATGCACTTGAAAAGACCGATGACACATTGATGGGCCCGACGGCGCCTCGGCTCTCGCGACACTGTTCATAGTTCGTCCGATATTTCCCAGGCCTTTCGTCCACGATACTACATATATTTCGCAAATATATATGTTAAATGAAAAATTAATATGTATATAACACATGATGATGATTTTACTACGTACATCGTGGCTTATTATTCTTATTAATTTAGCGAATAATTGACTGCTCAAATACTCTGGTAATTTTTATATATAAAATAACAATAATATATGTTTCCAATAAATATATGAAATTTCTATATACACGTTTAGATCTGTTTCAAATTTTCTCAATGTAATTACGACGATCGTGTCTCACTTCAGTGTCAATGAAATCTCAAAGTGTCTCGTATAAAAATCACCAAAGGTTTGTTTAAGTGCCCGAGTACTTTCACGTGAGCGACTGTTGTTTTAGTAGCAAGTTCTCTTATGTCTATCTCTTCGTTACATTTAGCCGGATAATTTCTCATGTTTATCAACGTGTTATGATGTTTCTCTTATTAAGCGGAGAAATCTCTTCTTCGCTAAATTTTCTTAAACGGGTTCAAGGTGAGGTGAACCACATTGTTGAAATCAAGATGAAGAAGATGAAATCTAAAGTCGAGATGAAAGGAAGTAGATGTTTGTATTGTCTAGATATATTGCCATGCTACTTTTTGACACGATATAATCTTAGGTAAAGGCTAATTCAAGGTGATACAGAGTGTACTGGAAAAAGTGATTTGAATTTGCTAGAGAGGAAGAGAAAAGGAAAGATCCTTGAACATTTTTGCAAGGTTATTGCAAAATGGAGGATACTATCGAAGGCTTATTGCTGTCACTTGTACGTTCTAACTGGAGTGTCCTTTAAATAATTTGCTTCTTATTAGATCCTTTTTGCAAATAGGAAGATAATATTTTTGGGACGTGAGGATTGTTAAATAAAAATGTAATGTAATCAGATGTAAATTGTCATTGGAATAGAAGAGTTTGTTTAGAAGAAATGATCATGAAATACACAAAATGTATCGTGCGTAATGTGTAAATAATAATTAATTCTAAAGACAATTAATGAAAATTTTAAATAATAGAGCACCATACCTCCGGTTCCTGCTTATTTTGACACTGTGCAGAATGTCGCACGATTGTTGCCTTTTTTTTTTTAAAGATTATTCAGTTAAGAAACAAGCACCAATAAAAAAGCAATTATAGTTAATTATTAAAAAATCCAAGTAGGTATTACATAAATAAAATTATCAAGGAAGATATTTATCGTAAAGATTGTGTGCTTATGAAAGAAGTAAACGAAATTATTGTAGCGCCATAGTAATTTGTATGAATCTTTGAATCTTGTTTAAATAAAATTTTCGATAAAAATTTGATTCTATCAGTGAACGATTACTACAGTTAATTACTGGATAATTAAAACAAGTAAGTAAAATTATTGTTACAATAATCCCGACAAATTCGTGATATTATTCAACTAGAATCGTTAAGAAAAAATTCGACACCGTTAGCGAACGCCATTTTACTTTTACTTCACGAAGGCCAACGTTATAAACGTTGAATCAAGAGCAATCATTTTCAATATAAAATATACGCGCGAAAGCTTTTGCTCCCTTTGATAATTGAATCCCTAATTTGCCGCCAATTAAACTCTTTCCCAACCACCTTCGTCTTCTAAGAAACCTTTTATACCCCAAAGAGAAATCCCCTTTTGCACAAACTCGCTTTTTTTCAACCATCGTACAACACGATATGATATTTACACCGTGCAATTTACACGATTCAGATCTCAATCTTGCAAATCATTTCGAAAATAGATCAATGATTAAATCGATTATAAAATCGTCCCTGCAAGTTTTAATTGATTAATTATTTCTTTATTTGATGAAATATTATTTATTATTTAAATATCGTTAATTTACTGGCGTTCAATGAAATTTCTCGTAGAATTAAGTTCGTTTAAAATATTATTAATTTAATGACATTTTTTGTAAGATAATTGCGGTTAGATTTGATCTTTCACGAAATCTACGAGATGATCGCGTTCGATTAATCACCGATGTAGCGCATATATAAAACATTTAAAACAGTCCATACATAGATGTTTCATAAGTGTAGATGGTTATTTATTACGGTTCTGTGTAATTAATGTTCGTTGCGATTACCACGAACTTAGATAAAAAAAAGGGTATTAATGACGAGAGAACCGGAAGTGACCAGTCCGTGACATAACTGTTATTTTCTAGAGGCTTGGTAACATTTGCATAAATTATTTCGCGTATACTGTAACGCACTTTACGTTACAACGGTATGCCGATGGACACGAGAAAAGAATTTTTCTGCCACAAATTGAATGGCATTTTTGGCGATAATGATTGTGTGGAATGATGACTACTTTAATTGAGATTCTAATCGAGATTCAAGTGATATATGAAGTTTGTACTTTCCAATAGGATACATTGAGAAAAATGTCTTCGAAAGAGAATATGCTATTTTTGAATACACCATTTTTTAATAAGTCTAACAAATTCTGGATCTTTTAATTCACAAGGTTGCAAATCTCCAAATTGTTCAGTCTGAATTTTCGAATCTTCTAATCTCACGATCTTTGAATTTTCTAATCTTCGAATCATTAAAAATCCTAATTTTCATAGAATTTTCAAGGAAGCTATAAAATAAAAATATAAAATATAAAATAAGAAAATTTGAAAAAGATACATAATGCGTTCGATCCAACACCATTTGCTGATAGTAAAAAAAAAAAAAAAAAAGATAAAAGAAATTGTATGCAAAATACGTAAACGTATTATAGTAAGTATTAGTCAATTATAGCAGATTGCTATCATTAATCAGTAATTATCCGAGTCGTAGCTGCATCTGTATATACATGAAGTATACAACACTAAAAATACATTTTCCTTAACAAAAATACTGAATAAACACATTCCTACGTAGCAACTAGTCAGCTGTGATAAATTGTTCGCTTTGAACAACGATCGACTAAGTTAGCATTGATTTCCGGATTGTGCGTAAAGCGTGCAATAAAACGAACACGTGTTTATCCCTAACGTTAAGCCAGGACCACCTAAATTAATACGAATTTTCCCATCAGGTACCGTCCTTATTCTGACAAAAAAATTCAAGCGATATTTGTGCATGTAAATAATTTGTCTGTGTGTATATATAATAACTTATATGAAACAAGTATTGCGATATTTCTCGTACATTGCTAGATATAATGATTTTAAATAATTCTGGCTCAAAAATTCGATTAAGAATTACATTGCAATTTCTAGAAAATTGTTACAACATTAAAAAAGCGAGATCCCTTAGAATATGGTATATCAAAAAAATCTTACAACCAATAATTTTACGATTAAAAAATGTAAGAAACCTCCCCAAAGTAATCGATCCGTGAAATTAATGAGAAACGTATGCTCCAGCAAAAGCTACGCGTGAATATTGAACACAGCTTCAAAACCGACCTTTT
>NW_022884425.1:0-25000 GCF_011952205.1 Bombus bifarius
AAGTTGGAATAATAGTCGCAGTAACAGGAATATTCTCCGTATCGATAACTTTTTCCGGGCTAACCCATCTGTCATTCGGTTTGTCTTTGTACGTCGATATGAAGTCTGTAAGGACGGATTGCTTCATTCTTTTCGAAGGTGTACTATGCGAATCGTTTAACCATTTCGGATGCGTAAACTTGATCTTGCTGCTCGAATCCTTGGTGGATGTATTCTTTGAGTCATTAGATAGTTTCAAAGATATATTTATTGAGCTATTTACGTTCTTTGAGCAGGGACTGTGTGAAGTTTTTGATTCTGCCATGACTATATCATCCGAATGATTCGACTTTCCTAACGATTCAGGAGATGTTTTCATAATTTTGCTTCCACCAGAAAATATTGCGTTCCCATGCGCATGGAATAAATGAGACTGGACATGTCTTTTATAGGAAAACTTTCGGTTACAAAAATTACACTTATATCCAGACAATTTTTTCGTACAACATCGCTTCTTTAAATGACGTATTAACGAAATATGCATAGTGAAGATTGCAGTGCAATTATCACACTTAAATACATTACAGCTATATAATTTATTATGCAGTTCCAATAAATGTTTAGCTTGAAAAGTTAACAAACAAACATTGCAACTTATTCTGTTGTTTGAAGGTACTTTATGTTTACTTTTTCGTTTATCAGGATCCGATTTGTTATTTTCTAAATACGTACTTTCTTGAGGAAACGCGGATTCTTCATTGTTACAATAAACGTCGTCCGAAGATTCACCTTTAAACGTCGCTGTTTCATTTTTATTCCCTGTATTTGTATCAACTGGCGACAAATCATCGCAGATCTCTGGATCGATTGGCTCTTTTTTTATTGTTATTGCATATTCAGAAGGCTGAAAAAAGATACAAACCAAATGTAACATCCTAAGAAACGAAAAATCTATGAAACAGTCCTAGTCTAGTAATTGAAGTCAATCGTACCATAAATCATGGGTAGGATAGAAAGCTACGTATAGAGCTACAGAACTAGATACTAGAAAGAACGGTTTATGACGTCATGTTTATCAGTTAGTCAGGTTCTACCATTAAAAACAATACATAACTGCACAAATCCAGAATACTACGTACATAACAAGAGAGGTGTAAATTTTGTGTAAATTTACGGCTCCATTAGAATTACAAAGAAACTTTTCCTCAACTCCTAACGTTTACCATAGGACAGGGCCGATCGATATTTTCAAACTATTGTGTAGCGAAGTCGACTATATTCAACTCTCAATTATATTCAAATGTAAGAAAAATCAGATTCGCAAACAATACTTTTAGCATGGTTGTTTAACATTATTTCATGAATGTATTCTTCCAGGTAACAAATTAGTACAAAACAACGAGCGGTCCTTCTACATGTTTAGCAAATTGTATATTATAAATGAGAAATAAAATGTACGACAGAGTAACAAACACCATGCAAAACGCTAAAAATTCCATATCATTTGAAAATATAAAAAAACAACTCAAAATGTTTGCAAAAATCACCATGAATTGTTTAAAATAGAAATATTTGTATCGAATTCGGTGGAAAATATTGTGGAATCAATTGCGATCAGCAACCGATGTGAGAAACAGTTAATGGTAATACCTGGTCAAACAGAAAGAAAACATGACTGTCAACGGTGCTTACATACGCTGAAACACTGATGCGATGAACGCATCAACGTATTCTGTTCTTTTATGATGTATATTGGCTTGCATCGATGCAGAAAGTAATATATTTTCTTAATTGGTAAGCAAAGCCAATGGATATATATTAAGTATATATTGATATACTGATATCATTTCATGAGACTTTGGAGTCGATGCGTGCCGTCATTACAACACGTTTCAGTTTGTACAGGCTGCTCAACGAATTTTCTACGCTAGACTATACTAGAACTTCTGTCCCGATGCTGTTCGGGCAGTAAGGGACATATGCAAAATTCCTCCCTTTTCACTATGTTGCCAATTTGTGTAAGAATATATATACACGCAGGCACGCGCACATGCACACGAATGCAAACGTGTATCTGTGCCTTGTTATAACTGTGTGTGGAAAAATTTTGTACATAAACTCACAGCAGCAATAGTTTTCATAACGCATGCACAAATTTAAACCTGGGCATGAGGGTACACGAGCGTTAAAACAGACATACGTTTTACAGTCATTTCGTACGTACATAGAAGTCACGACATACGAGCGTTGCCTGTTTTGCAGAGTTGGCGTCGAAGCGCTAAATTTCTAGTTCTCAAAAATAGCGATTGTTCTTGACTGTGGCGTAAACCATGCTTAACGGAACGTTCGCGACATTGTGTTGTAAAACTCCAATAATATTTCTTTTTAATCTGAATCGATATCGAAGTGCGTTAAAAACTGTAAATAATTTGATTCATACAAATGATTTTTGCAACAACAAATGATTTATAATCAACAAATCTAAAAATCTTTGCACAAAATAGAAAAGTTTTCATTCCGATACAACTATTTGCTATAGAATAATCGTTGGACATACGTAAAAAATACGTACTCATCGAACTGAGAACGAATAACTAATGATACGTTCGTGTGACCTGCTCTATTTAAGGTTATAATTGTATAACCTTATTTAATTGTACAACAAAGCATGCCTCAGCTGAATCCAATGCCCGTACTCATATAAATACATCAGTGAAAAGGTAACGCACGTTGCCAATGATGAATGTTCCTGGTACATGTGTGAGTTTTAATCTATTATACGGCAATATATTTTTTACAACTTACGTTGTTTCAACGCTCGTATGCTTCGACGCATTAATATGATAAAAATCTTATCTGTAACATGCATCTTTCTTATTAATTCACTTCGTATCGTACGAATAAATAGATAACAGTGATTTACAATAATATTACATAAAACATATTTATATATGTATAAATATCAATTTTATACTCTACAAGCCTAGGAAAATTAACAACAAATAATAATAGCACAAATGGTAAACATAATCACTATACTAAATATTAACATATTAATGAAAATCATTTGTAATTCAATATTTCCATGTTTATAAAATAAAATATGTAAATGAAATTTAATTGTAAGATGATCACATTCGTATAAACTCATTACTCTACAACGGAGCAATTAAATATTATATTGATAACGAGAATAAGCAAAATTGCATCGATGCTAGACATTCTGCATTACTTTAGTATTTTTAATCCATGTATTATTATTGAGCCATAATATATAAAGCATAGACGCAAGAGATCATAGCGCGTTGGCCAAAGAAATCTTACAATTGACAGATACATTATACAAAATTTTATATACCATGGTGGAAATTCCGTCTAATTCAACCATTAAATTTCATTTCTATTACAAATCACAAGTTTGCGTCACAACGGCCAAAGAAGCAAATCTTACTTTGTCATATTGAAATAGTTAAAGAAAGTGGTACATAAACATTAATTTAATATGTTATATTAACCAAGATTTATAGAAACAAAGTATATTATTCAATACGGTCAAAGTTCTCTTATCGAATGATGTTTCAAAAGGTACTTACGTCCATTTTGTTGTCCAATTTTATATCCACGGAGATTGCATCAACGGGGCGTACGCAAATTAACACTCGGGCTATTTGCTTTATGAAATTATTATTATTATTAGACCAACTGCTTGCCTGTGCACAAAGAAAATCTATGATTAGTGAGTAGTAGACTTTAATAATATCTTCAAAGAACAATTCGCGTTTTCCTTAAAATATGTTATAACTGTACGATAACAGTAGCAACTTGTAAATAAATATAGAAATTGTATGAAATACAGTTATCAAATATATTTAACAAAACTGTAATTATTTAATAAAAAGTCGTGAAATTAATGAAAAGCAGAAGACAATGGAAAATATTTCAGGTTAACGTGTCATACATGATCTTAAAAGTTGTTTACACTCACTTATTATTCACTTATTATTCACTTATTATTCACTTGCATCCAGAACATGTTTTCCTTTGTTAATAGTTCGCGTCGAAATAGAATGTAAATTTTTTTTATACACATATAAACTTGCACAGAGAGAAAAAATACCGTTCAAACTCGGACACCACCATGAGCAGCACTGTGGGCATTAAAATGGTATCACCCACTAGTAGCAAACATGCCGCTCAGTTCAGACAGATTCACGTGGCTACAGCGCATGCGTGTTACTGAGTAGATGTTCTGACTAAGTTCACGTTATGTCCAATATAATTTTCTTCTTCACGTTTCTACATAAACTCACGTTATATATGTATGTATATCTGTGTATCTAAGAAGCAACATCAACACACGTCAATGAATATCTGATTATTCCTGAATCATAAGTATTGTGAGCATCGCATTCGTATACACAGGTCTGTAAACTCCAGTAGGGGGGTGGCAAATCGGCCGTTAGTCGTAGCGCTGGCATTGATTTGTTAACACCATTGTTTGCATTATCACAGAAGGTAAAGAATATAAACTAAATTGCTTTTTATAATTTTCATCAATATACTTAAAGTAGACATACAGTATTTCACGTGATACAAAAGAATGTTGTTTAAATAAATGTAGTTTTACATAAGGGGGGCTAAGGTTAATTCGTACAAAAAAAGGCATGTTTTTGTGAATTTTTTGTGACGTCAGAGTTAAAATCTCTTTATTAAAATCAATAGTAAATTAAAGTATGACATTCGAAGAATATTGTATAAAATTTTCACGGAGAAATATTTAAAAATACGGCAATGGCAGTGTTACGTCGGGCGACCCTCTACCTAGACCAGGCCATACACCGCGGGTCAGATGGAAACCAGATGTCCGCTCATCCTTACTGCGTACCCTCAATAGTCTTAAGGACCCATCATAAATCTCAGTAATTTGCTAGCTAAGGTCCTTCAGACACAGCAAATATCTTTATTCTAAATCACTTTCTAAAGAGTATTGTCTACTACAGCTTTATTTATCTGTTTGTTAAAATTACAATCAATTCTCGCGTTGAGAATTTTCAGTAATTTTTCTGGCGTGGCGCAGTGATATGGCTGATTATTTATAATAAGTTAATATTTATTATAGATAAATGTAATTTATAAGTAAGTATTATAAATAAGTGAATATTGCTTAATTTTTGATAACTAAATAAATCTGGCGTTTAGGTCTAGCGGGTAGTGCCTCTTCAGCCTGCGAATCTGGTCCGTCGTATCAAGTAGTCCAGTGATTATGGGGTTTCGATGTTTGTTGAATCTTTTGCTATATCTGTCGCTATATTTTGCTATTTCCTCTTTGACTGTGGGTATCTTGAATTGTTTCGTTGGTAACATACCAAGGTGCGTCTATTAAGGATCTTATCGTTTTCGATTGGAAGCGTTGAAGTATTTCAATGTTGCAGTTACTTGCTGTTCCCCATAGTTGGATTCCGTAGGTCCAGACAGGTTTTATTACGGTCTTGTGGAGGGTACTTTATTCTGTAGGTTTAGTTTGGAGCGTCGGCCCGTGAGCCAATAGAATTTGTTTAGTTTGTCCTTTAGTTGCTTCGTTTTATCTGAGATGTGTTTTTTCCACGTTAGTCTCTTGTCCAGGGTCATGCCCAGGTATCTGACTGAGTCTCTGCTAGGAACTGTTGCATTGTTGATGGTGACCTGGGGGCAGGTTTGTTTTCGGAGCGTCAAGGTTACATGTGAGGATTTCTTTTCGTTAATTTTGAAGCCCCATTTATGAAACCACTTTACCATGGAGTCGAGACTTCGCTGGAGAGCGGATGAGGCTATTACCGGGTCTGCGTGGGTAGCTAATAGCGCTGTGTCGTCTGCAAATATTGCTATTGTTATCTCGTTTGGTATAGGTAAATCGGCAGTGTAGATGGAGTACAGTAGGGGTCCGAGGACACTACCTTGGGGTATGCCGGATTCTATTGGGAATGTTGCGGAAGTGGCGTCTAGGCATTTAACCATGAATTGTCTATTGGTTAGGTAAGATTTTAGGATGGAGTAGTAGGGGTGAGGTAGGATCTTTTTAAGCTTGTATAGTAGCCCTTCATGCCATACTTTGTCGAATGCCGGTTGGATGTCTAGGAAAACCGCTGAGCAATATTTTTTCTTTTCGAGTGTTTGGCTGATCGTATGGGTTATGCGATGGATTTGCTCTACTGTTGAATGTTGTTTTCAGAAGCCGAATTGATGATCTGGGAGTGTTTCCAAGTTCTCTAGGAGTGGAAGGAGTCGGTTCGTGAGCATCTTCTCGAATAGTTTAGACAGGGTAGGTAAAAGGCTGATTGGGCGATAGGAGCTGGTTTCGTATATCGGTTTACCGGGTTTAGGGATGAGGGTAAGCAGTGAGATTAGGATAGTGTTCAAGGCGAAGGATAGCATTAAAAATCGATGTGATGGGTCCGATCCCTATTATGGGAAGTTCCTTGATTGCTTTATTGCCTATTAGGTCGGGCCCTGCTGCTTTCTTGGGATTTAGGCGACTGATTGTTTCTATAGTCTCTGCAGAAGTGAAGGGTTCGATAGGAGGAGAGATTGGGAAGGGGGTGTGCAGGTATTCAGTAACGTCCGCGGCAGCTTTGGAGGAGTGGCGTTTGAATACTTTGGACAAGTATTTGGCAAACAGGTCGGCTTTTTCTATAGGGTTACGCGCCCATCCACCTTGCGGACGGCGGATTGGGGGGATTATTTGTGGGGGGCGTGTGAGTTTCCTGGAGGTCTTCCACAGCGAGTAGTTGGAGTCGGCTGTGGGGGATAAACTGGCGAGATATTTTTGGAAACAGTCGTTTTTGTAATTTTTTATGGTTTTGGATAGCTTTCTAGTTGCGTTGTTTAGTTTGCGTTTGTCATCCGGTGTTCTATGGGTCTGCCATACTCTTCTTAGTCTACGTTTTTCTGCTATTTTTTTTAATATGTATTGGGGATATTCTTGGTTGCTGATGGACGTCTTTGTCGGTGTGAAGAGGCGGATGGCGTTTATTATGCTCGTGTTTAAATATTCCGTGGCTGCTTCAATTTCTTCCTTAGTTTTTAGTGAGGTTAGGGCTGAAGTTGAGTGAGTAAGGACTTCTCTAAAGAGCTGCCAGTTGGTGTGTTGGTTGTGAATGGAGACATTAGGTGTATTCTCGATAATTGTTGAACTGACTGTTGCTATCACGGGGGAATGATCGGAGGAGAGATCAGCCGAGGAGTTGATTTGGACGTGTCTTGATGAGATATTTTTAGTTACGAAGAAGTCGAGAAGGTCGGGTATTTTGTTAATATCAGTGGGTCAGTATGTGGGTTCGTATGTGGTGAGGTAGTTGAGGTTGTTTGTTATTATGCTGTTTAAGAGGTTTTTGCCTCTTACTGTAACCAGTCTGCTGCCCCATTGGGTGTGCTTGGCGTTATAGTCTCCTCCAGCTATGAATCTATTGCCCAGGGTGTCCAGGAAGTTATCAAAGCCTTCTTTGGCGATGGAGTGTCTGGGAGGGCAGTATACTGCTGAAGTGGTGGTTGTACCATGACAGTCTTCTATTGCTACGTTTGTTGCTTGGAGGTAGTCTTTCTGGAATGATGGAAGTTCGTAGTGCTTAATACTTGTTTTGATTATGATTGATGATTATGATGTGTTCGCAAATCGTACCTTTGTTATACCACGACGATGGTCAGTTCCAATGAAGATTTATCAAACGCCCACAACCCTACAGAATTTATTGTGTATAACAGTGAGCTTAATCGAGGAATTGCGTAGTGTACGAATAGCTGTATATGTTTCTTTCTTTTTTTTTTATTAACATGGAGGAAATCCGCACGGACACCAGGTCGCTTCTGGGGAAAAGCGGCGTGGTAATGGCGGACTCCAACCGACTAAAGCCTCTACGATGACCGTCCCTCTTGCGATTGAGGGGGGCTCGGGAACCGATGTGAGCGATACACCGCCCCCCCTTCCCGCGCTCAGTACGTCCCCTAGTGGAGCGATGTGCGGCCACGTCACACTGCGCTTCGTCGCCGGAGCCGCCGTGCCAGGCAGTCCGGTTCCCCTACCGGGCTGCTTTGCGGCCCCGGGGCGCTGAGCTGCCAGCGCCTAAGTTTGCACCCCACCGGGGGGCGGAGCGGACCTAGCGCGTCTCATCGAAGCGCGTCCATGGCCTCCGCCGCGCCCTCGCCGGTCAATCCTCTCAGGGTGAGAGTACAGCACCCTGACCCTCTCCGCGGCCGCTTTTCGAAGCATAACTTGCTCACAGAAGGAGGTCACGGCCCTCTGCCTCCTCTCGTTTACCAACAATGCCTCGAGGATCGTCGGCGGCGAGAGGTCCCATCCGAGCTGTATATTTTTCTACGTGGTTTATAACCCGTTTCATCTGTTAACTGAAAGTAATTAGTGTTGTACTTGTGTTGCGAAATATGTGGAAAGCATAATTTATCAAGACTTTACGTACGAGTTGTGCCATACTCCGCGAGTTTCGTAAGCGTTAAGCGCGAAACACAAGCTTGTATCTCTTTCGTGCCATATAAATACTAAATAGCGTTAAGGAAAAGTGATGTATTCTGGAAAATAAAAGATCGGAAAGTTAATAATAAAATGTAAATGAATTGTCAAGAATTTACAATATTTATTAACGATACATAATAGAAATGTGAAATGTTATAACTCGTATTAGTAACGTCAGCAGCATTTGTTACAAATATTCCTACATCGATCGCAATGACGTTTTTACAGAATCTTGATGCTAACGCAATATCACAAAATAAGAACCATAATTGCCAAACATTTATGTCCCATTTCGTTGTTTTAACTATTGTCGAACTCCCATTTTTGTAAAAGCAAGCGAAACTCGATAAAAACAAAAACAAGAGAGCAAAAAAGAACGGGTCTATAGCCTCTCTGTGCGCTTTTATGCGACCGTACACCTTCGCGTATATTACCGTCCACGCAAACTCCACATCCGCTTCCGCTTTTAACAGCACCTCGACTGTGACACGGTTTGTATCTTGATACGATAGTCTAGGCCAGTTAGGACGGTTCCTCGCGTAAACCTGTCGCAAACTGTTGGCAACCGGTCTCGACAAGCTACTGCATTTTGTAGGTCAACGCCGGTTCCACCGTGACGGTGGTTGACAGTTTCTGAACGGGAGAGGGAGAGGTAGGGGATGAGCGGCAAAGGGTGAGATAGTCGAGAGTCGACGCTGGTTGTACGTGTCGCGAGCAATAGCCCCGGGGGTACACGGCAATCTGATGTCACTTCCTGCGTCGGTGAAACTGCCCTAATTGTCCCCAACTGTGCTCACAACGGCCACCTTCACCTCTGTCCTTTCTCAGCTTCGAGCTGGGAATTGTTCTGTTACTTTGTCCACGTTATACTTTCATTCAGATGGTTTGCAATAGAAGTAAGAAGAAGAGAAGGCGGAAGCATACGAAGACATAAAAATGGAGGAACATTTTATTCGTGTGAAGCAGACCTGTATGCTGGATGATTAGTAACAACTAGTAGTTTTTGCTTTGATTGTATATTGTTATATTGCAGTAAAATCTCTGTAAAATGCTGTATTATATTTGTAGTAGAGTAAAACTTTTTTCTTTCTTATAAGCAATTCTCCGTTTCGGGAACGAACCATATAAAAATGAACTTCGCCTAAGTATCTTAGCCTGTAAATGTGCTTAATCGTGGCTGTTAATAAACATTGATTAAAATCGTTTGAATAGTCTCGTTTCTTTTTAATTCTTCGATGCTATATCTATACACAATACAGGGTAGGCAGCAAGATACTAATTAGTTTTAATTGTCTAAACTTTCGGGCTGAAATTCGATAGAAATTGCGTCTCTAGAATTTTGTTAATAGAAGCTTCGGAGCTTCTTCTCAGCATTCAGTTGTATTGTGTATCACACTTTAATCATATTGTAATATCAAATACAAATAAGGATTTTTCTTCTTATAGAATTGATCGATGTTCACGGGAAATAATAAAAAACTATAAGATAATAAAAAACTATAAGGAAGAAATTCATTGTCAAACTATTATACCGCTAATTCCCATGTTTCTTTTGGGTTATAAAGCATAACCTTCTTTCATAACTTATAGAAGAAGCAAGTTGAAGTTATTTCTTTTAGTCTTTTAGTTATTAAGCTTTTTTATCAATTCGTACCCTGCTGCCTATCTGGTATATTGGGAAACGAGGCATTCTAACTATAAAGAGAAAGAAAGATAAAGTTTATATAAAGTTTGTAAAACACAATGTAATAATTATTATTAATTAAAAATGTAATAAATAAGCGAAAACATACTAGTAGCAGTCTTAGTCTCGGCACGCGACAAAATTGCCAGAAAATATAAATAATAACGAGTTATTATTTGTTAGCAATTGTTAGGTGGAAATTATTGTGTGAGGAATGTAGCATTTCAAAGTTAAAAGCAATTGCATACACAGTTGAAACTAAAAGTGAGTAAATTGTGATGATAGTTAATTAATCCTTTAATTTACCGTATAACTAGAATTAATTATATACTAATATAATTACTATCTTAGTAATCTTGTTAAAAGCAAGAAATTTTCGCTTCTAATTCTTTCTCTAATTCTCGCTTCTTCTAAGGAAGAACTTTCTAATTAGGCAATTAATTTTACCAAGAAGAAATCTGTGTTTAGATTCTTATTAATACTTTAAAAAATACTATTAAATATTCATATAGTTGATATATTGACAGTTTTTTCATAAAAAATAATGGCGTTGAAAGTTAATATTTGATCATTAACTACATAGAGATTGCTACAATAATATCAAGTTTCAACATATGAACTTTTTTAAATATAGTAGACTCGTGTTTGTTGTTCAGAAACGATGTAGTGATATTGAATGGTTTATACTCAAGAATGTGATTTTAGTATTCAACTGCTTTATAGTTAAAAAGGTAAAACCTTGTATACTGTAAATATTTGCGCAGATTCTTTAAAATTGAAGAATTGCAATCAGAAATTGTTTTATCCACCAAATATTATAATGATTATTATAATTTGGATATTTTACAATTTTGCATCTTTTCCTATAAATATATAAATAACTGCAATTTAATAATAATATAAAGAAACGGAAAGACGAAAGGACGTAAGTGTAGCGTAATAATTTATCAAATTATTACAAAGTGTCGATCTGAAACAAGAGATCGAGCTCTTTATTGTCACACACTTATACAATAAACTTTTTATTATATTCGAGGTTCACAACGATAAGGTTTTGGGTAGGTTTTGAGTATTACAGACTGCAGACTGCTCGGGTGATTTCGGGAGGAGTATTTATATGAATTTAGTGGTTGGAGTGGGAGAAAGACTTTGGTCGTATCATGTTTGGATGTTACTTTGGACTTTGGTCATGTTTGGAGTGACTAGATGTTACCCTGGCGGTGACTCATGATAAGGCAGTTAGGATTAACTATCTTATTGGAGTCAAATTTACCCTGTGACATAAGCATCTGGAGTGATATGTCGTGATAGGTTCGGAAGGAAAACTCAGATGTATTCAACAATAAATGTTTATCCACTGCAATGTCGATGAGTACACTTGACGCAAGACTCGCGGTTATATTCGGTTCGCGGATGTGCGGTTACGAGTTAGAGCTCGGATAGCTATGATTCGAGATGCGCTACGAGTGCGGACGATGATTGCACGAGATGTCGAGGGCTTAGGTAATTATTCGACTCGAACCGTATAAGTATAACGACTGTTGTGTGTTGACTCCCCGTAACAGACTGACTTTCCGTCACGATGCTGCTGCGAAGGAAAACTGTGTTGGGATGTGTCTAAAGATGCGAGGATATCGGATTCGTTGAGAAAAGCTTTGGTTCGGAAAGTGAGGGAAATGTACCTTAATGTTTATTGGCTAATTCGCGTTGGTCGTTGGAAAAGGATGCTAGCTGCCCTTGAGAGGATGTTGCTAGCGGAAAGCGTCGTACGCGAGAGAAAGCAGATTTCTCGTGTGTTCCCGTAGTAGGTGGTCGACTTAGAGACTGATAGACAAAGACTGTTTGTCTCTTTGGAGGGCCTTCGCTATAATAAATCCTAAGATTTATGGCGAGTCCTTAGGCTAGCTAGAGAATGTTCGGTACGAATGTATCGACATCTGGCAATCATCTGGTTCGCAGGTATAGGGTCTTTGTGTCGTGCGTCACGCGACGTAAACTGTTGGGAAGTTTACTGTCAAGTGCCGCTACACATCAATGACTTTAGATGAACAAAATACTTCGTGCACATTGTAATTGATTTCTAGGAAAAAATACATCGTGAATTAAAATATTCTGCTCTCGTAATCTCGCCTTTCACGTTCTCTCGCAGTTGTTCACCTCTACCACACCCATGTTAAGTTACACTTTCTGCATATCTCTCTCTTGTATCCTGCAGTAGGAATAGTACATAGTAGAAAAAAAATAGAAATTTTGTTTCAAGTCTTTCGATACTGGCATGACGTACCCATATACTGTTAGAAATATGTCGCACCTTGTCCACACTATCATTCAAATGTTTTCGGTTGTTTGCTTATTTCCGCTAGCAGATTTAATTACAAAATTACCAATAAATCGGGCTTCAGTGGCTTCACTCTTTCTAATTATCCTCTTATATCTTTATAATAATTATTATAGATATTGTAGGACGATTAAATTGATTTTTAAAAGCCAATACGTAATAGTTGTTTTCGCACGTTCGGGGGGAGACACGATCTCGTAGAAACGCGCCAATGGGAGTCGTAAATTCCCGTTACGATTTGCTAAACGACGCCGCGAATCGTTCGATCCCTTATTTCTTTTGGGATAATAAGGGTAGTTAAATTAAAGATAACGCTGCTGCTAACAGGTTATTATATATTTTCACAAACCGACAACTTCGGTGTAACACAAAATGAATAGTTGCTATGAGATGACTACTGTGTTCGACTTGTTAACTGCTTAAAAAGATGTTTGATTGAGACTGACTGATCTTCGGGTGTAAACTCGGTCGAAGGATGTTGACTGTTCGAAGAATAGAAAATCAGAGATGTTCGGAGACGATGCTGTGGCGGAGGAAAGCTAAGGATGGGTGTGTCTGGCGCACGGGACCATCGGATTTGTTGGTGGCGATTTTAGTTAAGAGAGTGAGGGAAATAGGCTTTGTTGTTAATTGGTTAAACGAAGGGTCTTAACCGCCCTCGAGAGAAAGTGGTTAGTGGGATGAAAGTTGCATCATACATGAGAAAAACTAACTTTCCCTTGTCAAGCCGTAGTAGACAAAGGTCTTTAGAAATGCTTCGGAAACAGACGTTTGTTCAGATTGAAGGACCTCGACTAGGAAATTCCTGAGATTTATGGAAGGTACTTGAGACTATTGAGGGTACGCAGTGAGCATCCGAAGACATCTGGTTGCCATCTTGCCCGCGGTGTGTGGCCTGGGCTAGGTAGAGTGTTACGCGACGTAACAATAGTAGAATTGGGGTTTGTAATTGAAATCAAATCTTGTGTGTAGAATTGTTTTGTTAGTTGATGAGCTCTTTATCTTCAAAGATAACACATTCATGTTACATTCTTGAATTATTGAACTATAAGCTAGATTAGAATGATAACTTGTGATCGATGATAGTTAACAGTAAATAGTAAAAAGCATTATTGCACTCTCTTTTAACATATAATTTAAATTTGATAATAAAAGACTAAAAGTAGCAAAACATACTAAATACTACTTCTAATTGTTAATTACTTATTAATAATATATAGAGCAGAGTAGGGTTACGAGTCCGGCTAAAAGTTCGGCGGGTAAAAGGTCCCGAATTCGAAATCATCGTTATGAAACAATTGATGAACTATCGCATCATGTGATTTAGGCATCGAGGGGCAACAGGGAGGATAGCAAAACCGTTATTTCATCTCTGATGATCGTACGAATTGCACGACGCCTTTATCACGTAAAATAAAAAAAGGAAATCGAAGATGAAAATAAAAAAAGAGAGAATTTATTTCTTAACACTTTGTTTACACTAATGACAGTTTACTTCCGAACTCCAGCCGTGATTTTCTAAGACTGAAGCTCGTGCAACTTGACTTTCTTTGTCACCCCTCAATATCACCACTATCCGCGCGTTTGTTAGGCGTCCGCGACCGTTGCTACACACGCCTTTCTCTCGAACATTCTGTGGAAAGATCATTGGGATATTGATGGCTCATTAGGCACTTCACTTCGGTGATATACATTGTCGCCAAGTGCTGCCACATCTTTATCTCTGTCATCAGCCCATCGGTTTTGAAGTGTGCCGGTCGTGACACCTTCATTATTATTTGGATCAAAAATTTAAAAAGGTACGTTGCTTTTACTGCGTTGCAGTAAGTGACCTACAGCTTAACAGCGAATCAGTTGTTATGCAATAGAGAAGACATTGACTAGTGCAAATACGATTATTACAGAATTTGACAAGTAACCGTGGTAATTAGATACTCGAGAAGCTAATGGCAATGATCCTAGGTTCAATAACATATCCGCGGTCAACGGGATAACAGAATGCGCTTTCTTCCAAAGCACAAGTCGTACTCGACTCGCTCGGCCACGATACAAGTATTACTAAACTAACTCTTTGTGAAAACGTGGAACATTCACCGAGCGTAAAGACGGTAAGTAACTCACTAATACGACTTCACGAGAGAATGACTTCCCATCGCGATGATATTGCAGAGGAAAATTATTATGGGGTGTATCTAAGGACATGAGATCATTGGATTCGTGGAGAGATGCCTTCGTTCGGAAAGTGAGGGAAATAGACGTCGCTGTTAATTGGTCAATTTCCATGTTGGTGGTTAGAGAAGGATGCTAGCTGCCCTCGATAGAAAGTTGCTAGTGGGAAGCATCGTACGTGAGAAAAACTAACTTTCCCGTGTCAAGCCGTAGTCAGTTCGCTGTTGAGTGCCGAAGCGTGCAGACGTGTCTCTAGTGCCCAGTGAAGTCCGAAAACAACACGTGTCGCCCGACCGTCGAAAGTGAACACAGCCAAGTGTTTCCTACCCATTAGGGAGAAGAAAATCCCACGCACCTAATCCCAACCCGAATACTAGCCTCATAGCCTCATGACTAGTTATTCATTTTGAATTGACTAGCTCGATGATGGCCCAGCAATCGCGATCAGGCTCTCCTGAGCAAACTCACAACTACCCCGCGCTACCCCCTCCGTGGCAGAAGTGCAGCAGAATCCTCCGCACCAACGGCGCTAAAATTACAAAGAAACGGAAAATAGAAACATCAAAACCAGACACGATCGACACCCGGAACGAACAATTAACGATACAAATAAACACCCACAACAGGTTCGCCGTATTGCAATCCATCGCCGACGCCATGGAAATCGCAGACCCGCCGCCAAACCAACAAGCACAGAGAATCCCCCCTCCCCCACTAATATTTGTGGATGATGTCATCGACATACAAACAATGATCAAGTCCTTAGAGAGAGATATCTCCAAGGACGACTACAACCTGAAGATTAACAACAACAAAGTAAAAATTCTGCCGACAACCCCTGACGCATACAGAAAAATCATCAAACTGCCTAAGACCTTGAACGCCAACTTTCACACATACCAACTCAAACAAGGAAGATCTTTTCGAGTGGTTCTACGCAACATCCACCACTCAGCAGACATAGACGAACTCAAGTTCGAACTCTCAAAACTCGGCCACGAAGTCATCAACGTAAGTAATATAAGGCATAGAGTCTCGAAAGATCCGTTATCCTTATTTTTTATAGACATCAAACAAAAGCCTAACAATAAGGAAATCTACAACACCAGTCGCCTAATGAACGCAATAGTACAATTCGAACCACCGCTTGTGAAAAAAGAAATAGTGCAATGCAAAAGGTGCCAAAGGCACGGTCACACGCAGAAATACTGCAACCATACCTTCCGCTGCGTTAAATGTGCAGGCACACACTCCACCGACCAGTGCACTAAATCACCGGAAACCCCAGCGAAATGCATCCACTGTCAAGGTGACCATCCTGCCAACTATAAAGGCTGCTCAGCTTATAAACCCTATACAGAAACAGGTACCCTAAACTCAGAGCAAAAGAGGTAACGAACCAAACACCCAGCCCGCCGAAATTCACGACTACCCCAACCCCCTCAACCAACCAAATACCCAGTCCTACTAAATTCACCACTACCCCAACCTCCTATGCCCAAGCAGTACAAGGCATCCAAAATAACCCGAATAGCCAAAGGGATCTTCCCAAAATAATGTCCCCAACTCACCTAACACAGACAACTTCTCTAGGCTTGAAAAGCTAATAGAGAAACAATCAGAGCAAATAAATAATTTGCTATCGCTACTAACACTCATCATGGATAAATTAATACGCCCCGACGCAAAATAAAACCAAGACGCATAGCTCTTTGGAACGCCAACGGTCTAGCGCAACACAAATTTGAACTAGAACTCTTCCTAAAACACCAGCAAATCGACGTAATGCTCGTATCGGAAACCCACTTCACCGACAAAAACTATCTGAAAATAAATGGTTACAAATTCTACCATACCCAACATCCCAGCGGAAAGGCCCACGGAGGCACCGGAATCATAATCAAAACAAGTATTAAGCACTACGAACTTCCATCATTCCAGAAAGACTACCTCCAAGCAACAAACGTAGCAATAGAAGACTGTCATGGTACAACCACCACTTCAGCAGTATACTGCCCTCCCAGACACTCCATCGCCAAAGAAGGCTTTGATAACTTCCTGGACACCCTGGGCAATAGATTCATAGCTGGAGGAGACTATAACGCCAAGCACACCCAATGGGGCAGCAGACTGGTTACAGTAAGAGGCAAAAACCTCTTAAACAGCATAATAACAAACAACCTCAACTACCTCACCACATACGAACCCACATACTGACCCACTGATATTAACAAAATACCCGACCTTCTCGACTTCTTCGTAACTAAAAATATCTCATCAAGACACGTCCAAATCAACTCCTCGGCTGATCTCTCCTCCGATCATTCCCCCGTGATAGCAACAGTCAGTTCAACAATTATCGAGAATACACCTAATGTCTCCATTCACAACCAACACACCAACTGGCAGCTCTTTAGAGAAGTCCTTACTCACTCAACTTCAGCCTTAACCTCACTAAAAACTAAGGAAGAAATTGAAGCAGCCACGGAATATTTAAACACGAGCATAATAAACGCCATCCGCCTCTTCACACCGACAAAGACGTCCATCAGCAACCAAGAATATCCCCAATACATATTAAAAAAAATAGCAGAAAAACGTAGACTAAGAAGAGTATGGCAGACCCATAGAACACCGGATGACAAACGCAAACTAAACAACGCAACTAGAAAGCTATCCAAAACCATAAAAAATTACAAAAACGACTGTTTCCAAAAATATCTCGCCAGTTTATCCCCCACAGCCGACTCCAACTACTCGCTGTGGAAGACCTCCAGGAAACTCACACGCCCCCCACAAATAATCCCCCCAATCCGCCGTCCGCAAGGTGGATGGGCGCGTAACCCTATAGAAAAAGCCGACCTGTTTGCCAAATACTTGTCCAAAGTATTCAAACGCCACTCCTCCAAAGCTGCCGCGGACGTTACTGAATACCTGCACACCCCCTTCCCAATCTCTCCTCCTATCGAACCCTTCACTTCTGCAGAGACTATAGAAACAATCAGTCGCCTAAATCCCAAGAAAGCAGCAGGGCCCGACCTAATAGGCAATAAAGCAATCAAGGAACTTCCCATAATAGGGATCGGACCCATCACATCGATTTTTAATGCTATCCTTCGCCTTGAACACTATCCTAATCTCACTGCTTACCCTCATCCCTAAACCCGGTAAACCGATATACGAAACCAGCTCCTATCGCCCAATCAGCCTTTTACCTACCCTGTCTAAACTATTCGAGAAGATGCTCACGAACCGACTCCTTCCACTCCTAGAGAACTTGGAAACACTCCCAGATCATCAATTCGGCTTCTGAAAACAACATTCAACAGTAGAGCAAATCCATCGCATAACCCATACGATCAGCCAAACACTCGAAAAGAAAAAATATTGCTCAGCGGTTTTCCTAGACATCCAACCGGCATTCGACAAAGTATGGCATGAAGGGCTACTATACAAGCTTAAAAAGATCCTACCTCACCCCTACTACTCCATCCTAAAATCTTACCTAACCAATAGACAATTCATGGTTAAATGCCTAGACGCCACTTCCGCAACATTCCCAATAGAATCCGGCATACCCCAAGGTAGTGTCCTCGGACCCCTACTGTACTCCATCTACACTGCCGATTTACCTATACCAAACGAGATAACAATAGCAATATTTGCAGACGACACAGCGCTATTAGCTACCCACGCAGACCCGGTAATAGCCTCATCCGCTCTCCAGCGAAGTCTCGACTCCATGGTAAAGTGGTTTCATAAATGGGGCTTCAAAATTAACGAAAAGAAATCCTCACATGTAACCTTGACGCTCCGAAAACAAACCTGCCCCCAGGTCACCATCAACAATGCAACAGTTCCTAGCAGAGACTCAGTCAGATACCTGGGCATGACCCTGGACAAGAGACTAACGTGGAAAAAACACATCTCAGATAAAACGAAGCAACTAAAGGACAAACTAAACAAATTCTATTGGCTCACGGGCCGACGCTCCAAACTAAACCTACAGAATAAAGTACCCTCCACAAGACCGTAATAAAACCTGTCTGGACCTACGGAATCCAACTATGGGGAACAGCAAGTAACTGCAACATTGAAATACTTCAACGCTTCCAATCGAAAACGATAAGATCCTTAATAGACGCACCTTGGTATGTTACCAACGAAACAATTCAAGATACCCACAGTCAAAGAGGAAATAGCAAAATATAGCGACAGATATAGCAAAAGATTCAACAAACATCGAAACCCCATAATCACTGGACTACTTGATACGACGGACCAGATTCGCAGGCTGAAGAGGCACTACCCGCTAGACCTAAACGCCAGATTTATTTAGTTATCAAAAATTAAGCAATATTCACTTATTTATAATACTTACTTATAAATTACATTTATCTATAATAAATATTAACTTATTATAAATAATCAGCCATATCACTGCGCCACGCCAGAAAAATTACTGAAAATTCTCAACGCGAGAATTGATTGTAATTTTAACAAACAGATAAATAAAGCTGTAGTAGACAATACTCTTTAGAAAGTGATTTAGAATAAAGATATTTGCTGTGTCTGAAGGACCTTAGCTAGCAAATTACTGAGATTTATGATGGGTCCTTAAGACTATTGAGGGTACGCAGTAAGGATGAGCGGACATCTGGTTTCCATCTGACCCGCGGTGTATGGCCTGGTCTAGGTAGAGGGTCGCCCGACGTAACACTGCCATTGCCGTATTTTTAAATATTTCTCCGTGAAAATTTTATACAATATTCTTCGAATGTCATACTTTAATTTACTATTGATTTTAATAAAGAGATTTTAACTCTGACGTCACAAAAAATTCACAAAAACATGCCTTTTTTTGTACGAATTAACCTTAGCCCCCCTTATGTAAAACTACATTTATTTAAACAACATTCTTTTGTATCACGTGAAATACTGTATGTCTACTTTAAGTATATTGATGAAAATTATAAAAAGCAATTTAGTTTATATTCTTTACCTTCTGTGATAATGCAAACAATGGTGTTAACAAATCAATGCCAGCGCTACGACTAACGGCCGATTTGCCACCCCCCTACTGGAGTTTACAGACCTGTGTATACGAATGCGATGCTCACAATACTTATGATTCAGGAATAATCAGATATTCATTGACGTGTGTTGATGTTGCTTCTTAGATACACAGATATACATACATATATAACGTGAGTTTATGTAGAAACGTGAAGAAGAAAATTATATTGGACATAACGTGAACTTAGTCAGAACATCTACTCAGTAACACGCATGCGCTGTAGCCACGTGAATCTGTCTGAACTGAGCGGCATGTTTGCTACTAGTGGGTGATACCATTTTAATGCCCACAGTGCTGCTCATGGTGGTGTCCGAGTTTGAACGGTATTTTTTCTCTCTGTGCAAGTTTATATGTGTATAAAAAAAATTTACATTCTATTTCGACGCGAACTATTAACAAAGGAAAACATGTTCTGGATGCAAGTGAATAATAAGTGAATAATAAGTGAATAATAAGTGAGTGTAAACAACTTTTAAGATCATGTATGACACGTTAACCTGAAATATTTTCCATTGTCTTCTGCTTTTCATTAATTTCACGACTTTTTATTAAATAATTACAGTTTTGTTAAATATATTTGATAACTGTATTTCATACAATTTCTATATTTATTTACAAGTTGCTACTGTTATCGTACAGTTATAACATATTTTAAGGAAAACGCGAATTGTTCTTTGAAGATATTATTAAAGTCTACTACTCACTAATCATAGATTTTCTTTGTGCACAGGCAAGCAGTTGGTCTAATAATAATAATAATTTCATAAAGCAAATAGCCCGAGTGTTAATTTGCGTACGCCCCGTTGATGCAATCTCCGTGGATATAAAATTGGACAACAAAATGGACGTAAGTACCTTTTGAAACATCATTCGATAAGAGAACTTTGACCGTATTGAATAATATACTTTGTTTCTATAAATCTTGGTTAATATAACATATTAAATTAATGTTTATGTACCACTTTCTTTAACTATTTCAATATGACAAAGTAAGATTTGCTTCTTTGGCCGTTGTGACGCAAACTTGTGATTTGTAATAGAAATGAAATTTAATGGTTGAATTAGACGGAATTTCCACCATGGTATATAAAATTTTGTATAATGTATCTGTCAATTGTAAGATTTCTTTGGCCAACGCGCTATGATCTCTTGCGTCTATGCTTTATATATTATGGCTCAATAATAATACATGGATTAAAAATACTAAAGTAATGCAGAATGTCTAGCATCGATGCAATTTTGCTTATTCTCGTTATCAATATAATATTTAATTGCTCCGTTGTAGAGTAATGAGTTTATACGAATGTGATCATCTTACAATTAAATTTCATTTACATATTTTATTTTATAAACATGGAAATATTGAATTACAAATGATTTTCATTAATATGTTAATATTTAGTATAGTGATTATGTTTACCATTTGTGCTATTATTATTTGTTGTTAATTTTCCTAGGCTTGTAGAGTATAAAATTGATATTTATACATATATAAATATGTTTTATGTAATATTATTGTAAATCACTGTTATCTATTTATTCGTACGATACGAAGTGAATTAATAAGAAAGATGCATGTTACAGATAAGATTTTTATCATATTAATGCGTCGAAGCATACGAGCGTTGAAACAACGTAAGTTGTAAAAAATATATTGCCGTATAATAGATTAAAACTCACACATGTACCAGGAACATTCATCATTGGCAACGTGCGTTACCTTTTCACTGATGTATTTATATGAGTACGGGCATTGGATTCAGCTGAGGCATGCTTTGTTGTACAATTAAATAAGGTTATACAATTATAACCTTAAATAGAGCAGGTCACACGAACGTATCATTAGTTATTCGTTCTCAGTTCGATGAGTACGTATTTTTTACGTATGTCCAACGATTATTCTATAGCAAATAGTTGTATCGGAATGAAAACTTTTCTATTTTGTGCAAAGATTTTTAGATTTGTTGATTATAAATCATTTGTTGTTGCAAAAATCATTTGTATGAATCAAATTATTTACAGTTTTTAACGCACTTCGATATCGATTCAGATTAAAAAGAAATATTATTGGAGTTTTACAACACAATGTCGCGAACGTTCCGTTAAGCATGGTTTACGCCACAGTCAAGAACAATCGCTATTTTTGAGAACTAGAAATTTAGCGCTTCGACGCCAACTCTGCAAAACAGGCAACGCTCGTATGTCGTGACTTCTATGTACGTACGAAATGACTGTAAAACGTATGTCTGTTTTAACGCTCGTGTACCCTCATGCCCAGGTTTAAATTTGTGCATGCGTTATGAAAACTATTGCTGCTGTGAGTTTATGTACAAAATTTTTCCACACACAGTTATAACAAGGCACAGATACACGTTTGCATTCGTGTGCATGTGCGCGTGCCTGCGTGTATATATATTCTTACACAAATTGGCAACATAGTGAAAAGGGAGGAATTTTGCATATGTCCCTTACTGCCCGAACAGCATCGGGACAGAAGTTCTAGTATAGTCTAGCGTAGAAAATTCGTTGAGCAGCCTGTACAAACTGAAACGTGTTGTAATGACGCCACGCATCGACTCCAAAGTCTCATGAAATGATATCAGTATATCAATATATACTTAATATATATCCATTGGCTTTGCTTACCAATTAAGAAAATATATTACTTTCTGCATCGATGCAAGCCAATATACATCATAAAAGAACAGAATACGTTGATGCGTTCATCGCATCAGTGTTTCAGCGTATGTAAGCACCGTTGACAGTCATGTTTTCTTTCTGTTTGACCAGGTATTACCATTAACTGTTTCTCACATCGGTTGCTGATCGCAATTGATTCCACAATATTTTCCACCGAATTCGATACAAATATTTCTATTTTAAACAATTCATGGTGATTTTTGCAAACATTTTGAGTTGTTTTTTTATATTTTCAAATGATATGGAATTTTTAGCGTTTTGCATGGTGTTTGTTACTCTGTCGTACATTTTATTTCTCATTTATAATATACAATTTGCTAAACATGTAGAAGGACCGCTCGTTGTTTTGTACTAATTTGTTACCTGGAAGAATACATTCATGAAATAATGTTAAACAACCATGCTAAAAGTATTGTTTGCGAATCTGATTTTTCTTACATTTGAATATAATTGAGAGTTGAATATAGTCGACTTCGCTACACAATAGTTTGAAAATATCGATCGGCCCTGTCCTATGGTAAACGTTAGGAGTTGAGGAAAAGTTTCTTTGTAATTCTAATGGAGCCGTAAATTTACACAAAATTTACACCTCTCTTGTTATGTACGTAGTATTCTGGATTTGTGCAGTTATGTATTGTTTTTAATGGTAGAACCTGACTAACTGATAAACATGACGTCATAAACCGTTCTTTCTAGTATCTAGTTCTGTAGCTCTATACGTAGCTTTCTATCCTACCCATGATTTATGGTACGATTGACTTCAATTACTAGACTAGGACTGTTTCATAGATTTTTCGTTTCTTAGGATGTTACATTTGGTTTGTATCTTTTTTCAGCCTTCTGAATATGCAATAACAATAAAAAAAGAGCCAATCGATCCAGAGATCTGCGATGATTTGTCGCCAGTTGATACAAATACAGGGAATAAAAATGAAACAGCGACGTTTAAAGGTGAATCTTCGGACGACGTTTATTGTAACAATGAAGAATCCGCGTTTCCTCAAGAAAGTACGTATTTAGAAAATAACAAATCGGATCCTGATAAACGAAAAAGTAAACATAAAGTACCTTCAAACAACAGAATAAGTTGCAATGTTTGTTTGTTAACTTTTCAAGCTAAACATTTATTGGAACTGCATAATAAATTATATAGCTGTAATGTATTTAAGTGTGATAATTGCACTGCAATCTTCACTATGCATATTTCGTTAATACGTCATTTAAAGAAGCGATGTTGTACGAAAAAATTGTCTGGATATAAGTGTAATTTTTGTAACCGAAAGTTTTCCTATAAAAGACATGTCCAGTCTCATTTATTCCATGCGCATGGGAACGCAATATTTTCTGGTGGAAGCAAAATTATGAAAACATCTCCTGAATCGTTAGGAAAGTCGAATCATTCGGATGATATAGTCATGGCAGAATCAAAAACTTCACACAGTCCCTGCTCAAAGAACGTAAATAGCTCAATAAATATATCTTTGAAACTATCTAATGACTCAAAGAATACATCCACCAAGGATTCGAGCAGCAAGATCAAGTTTACGCATCCGAAATGGTTAAACGATTCGCATAGTACACCTTCGAAAAGAATGAAGCAATCCGTCCTTACAGACTTCATATCGACGTACAAAGACAAACCGAATGACAGATGGGTTAGCCCGGAAAAAGTTATCGATACGGAGAATATTCCTGTTACTGCGACTATTATTCCAACTTTAACGCTCGAGACATTTAGTAACAAGACATCAACGGCTGCAGAAGTTATTCAGATGTCTACTTCTGTTAAGCGAATCGAATCTCCTGTTAGGAAAAGATCATTTGTTCAAATTCGTGTGAATTTAAAGACAATGATATCTTTATTAAGGAACGAAATAAAAGCTGAATCTGAAAGCTCTAATACCTCGCACAATATGTCTTACAACCTTAGGCCAGTGAAAAGATGTTTTTCTTTATATGATTCTTACGATTTATTGGAGTGTAAAGAATGTGTGGTCCGCTTGGAGAAATGCGACAAATTCTTGGAGCCTACTAGTTTTGTGTCAAACGAAGATGAAGACGAAGACGAAGTCGAAGACGCTTTCAAACAAGCAGTATCGAAAAATGTGAAAGAGGTATTTGAAGGTTTTCGCGAAACAAGCTCGACATGTAACATGCCTTTGAAAGCTGACACGATTGCGTCAAAGCGATTCAATGAATTTGTAAAATCTTTCGCTGATAGATTAATCGTACTTCAACAAGAATCGGTTGAATTTCAGAAGAACTTTAAAGTCTGTCAGCAGAAAATAATTCAATGTCATATTTGTAAAAAATCGTTTTCTTCGAAGAAAAACCTGCGCGAGCACATGAAATTGTTCCATACGATTTACATTTCGAGCATATGCAACGCGCGTTACACGTCCATGAATAAGTTACTAACTCACTATCTACGTCAGCATGGTGTGTTTAAACGAAGGGAATGTTGCGTGTGTTATGAGAAGTTTGACACGTCGGCACTGTTGAAGCGGCACATGATTCTGCATTGTTTGAAGACCATAAGATCAAAAAAGG